>NW_007074532.1:9172-29568 GCF_000164805.1 Carlito syrichta | reverse complement strand
GGTCGAGGCTGCGGTGCCCGGGAGCGGCCACTGCACTCCAGTCTGGGCGACAGAGTGAGACTCCAACTCAAAAAAAAAAAAAAGAAATGGAGGAGAGAGAGATAGAGACAGAGACACAGAGATGGAGAGACAGAGATGGAGAAATACAGAGACAGAAACACAGAGAGAGACAGAGACACAGAGATGGAGAGAGGCACAGAGATAGAAATGGGGGAGACAGATAGGCAGAGACAGAAATGGAGAGATACAGAGACAGAAACACAGGGAGAACTTAAATGTGCTGAAAAGAAAGAAAACAAGCAGCCCCATTACAAAGTGGGCAGAACATATGAATAGAGACGTCTCAAAAGAAGGCATACAAGCAGCCAACAAATATATGAAAAAATGTTCAGCCTCGCTACTCATCAAGCAGATGCAAATTAAAACGACACTGAGGTACCACCTAACCCCAGTCAGAATGGCCATGATCCATAACTCAAAAAATAGCAAATGCTGGAGAGGATGTGGCAAAAGGGAACACTTCTACACTGTTGGTGGGAGTGTGAACTAGTACAGCCTCTGTGAAAAGCAGTGTGGCGCTTCCTAAAAGATCTAAAAATCGCCCTCCCATAGGACGCCACAATCCCCCTACTGGGAATATACCCGGAAGAACTCAAATCACTCTATGAAAAAGATTCCTGCACACGTATGTTTATTGCAGCCTTGTTCACAATAGCAAGAACATGGAACTCACTGTGCTGCCCATCAAAAGAGGACTAGATTTTTTAAATGTGGTACATATACACGATGGAATATTACGCAGCCATAGAGAAGAAAAAAATCATGAATTTTGCAGCAACCTGGATGGACTTAGAGTCTATCATACTGAGTGATCTTTCACAGAAACAACAATCTGAGTATCACTTGTTCTCACTCATAAGTGGACCTTGAACAACCACCATAGTCCTGTAAGAAAAGGATTGACAGTGGCGGGAAACTGGGGGGAGGGGCAGGGAGTTGGGATTAATGGTAGTCGATATCTGCCTGGAGAAGGGGAGATACCCCTCATCAACAAGGGTACCTTCGCAATGGATATTTGTATACCTAATCCTTAACTGTACCCCAAAATTTTAAAATAAATTTAAAAAAAGAAACACAGAGAGAGACAGAGACAGAGACACAGAGATAGACAGAGGTAGAGACAGTGATAGAGAGATACAGAGACAGAAACAAAGAAAGAGACAGAGACAGAGACACACACAGAGAGAGACAGAGACACACACAGAGACAGAGACAGAAATGGGGAGAGACACAGAGACAGAGAGACAGAGGCAGAGACAGAGACGGAGAGATATGGAGACAGAAACACAGAAAGAGCCAGAGCCAGAGACACAGAGACAGAAACAGGGGAGAGAGAGACAGAGACAGGGGAGAGAGAGACAGAGACAGATGGAGAGACAGAGTGGAGACAAGATGGAGAGATACAGAGACAGAAACAGAGAGAGATAGAGACACAGAGACAGAAATGGGGGAGAGAGAGAGAGAGAGAAATGGAGAGACAGGTGGAGACAGAGATGGAGAGATACAGAGACAGAAACACAGAGAGAGCCAGAGCCAGAGACACAGAGAGAGAGACAGAGACAGAAATGACGAGAGACACAGAGACGGAGAGATAGAGGCAGAGACAGAGATAAAGAGATAGAGACAGAAGCACCAAGAGAGACACAGAGACAGAGATACAGAGACAAACAGGGAGAGACACAGAGACCGAGGAGGAAACGCCTCCCTGCTGCCCAGGACTCCCAGGCCTCCTGGGTTGCAGGGGACCCTTGTGTCCCAGGTGCCTCAGGCCCAGACCGTCTCTTCACCTGTCCCTCAGCCCTCAGTGCTTTGGGACGACAGGTGGTATCACCAGGACAGGAAGACCATCCTGCCCCAGACCGGCCCCAGTCCCGGCACCAAGACCCCAGACCCAGCCAGGCCCCCGCTGGGCCCCCTCACTTGAACCAGGGAGCACGTGCCCGTGGGCGTTGCCCCTGATTCAATGTCCTGACTCATAGGCAGGACTGCCCCCCCGAGGCAGGACCCTGCTCCAAGGTGGCAGAGGCAGCCTGGTCCCTGGGCCTTCCTTTTCCCCAGCAGGGTGATGATCACAGAGCCCAGGTGGGGTTTAGTGCCACACACATGCTGGGGCCACCTGTGCCCGTGAAGCTGCAGGGTGGTCCATTGTGGACAGAATGGGAGGAGTGACAGGCCTTGGGGCGTGGCCTCGCTCGGGGCTGAGGTCTGACGGCCGTGTGGCCTCCCAGGACAGGCCTGGGCCAGGGCACCCTGATCAGCCCTCGGGCGATTCGCCATGGGTGGGCTGGGCCCATCTGGGACGGGAGCAGTCCTTGATGAGAGCCGGCAGGGGGCTGCCCTCCCCGGCCTCCAGTAACTTCTAGAGAGACCCCTACTCCCATCTGGGTGTCTGGGAGCTGGACAGAAGCATCCCTAGAAAACTCTACCCTCTGACCTCCCATGTCGGGGGTTTAAAAACCCCCAGGGCCTTGCCAACCCTGGGACCCGAGGCATTGGGGCCCATGGGCATCCATCCCCAGTTCAACCACAACCAGCAGCCTTGAGCCTGGTGGCGCTCAGAATATTCCCACAAACCCCTCCCTGGACAGAGGCTGGGCCTTGTGAGCCTCTTTCCTGAAGGGTCAACGGCGAGCCAGGCTGTCCGGCAGATGGCCTTGTGGGGACCCCAGGGAGGCGCTGGGCACTCAGGGCCGTTGCACCCGTGAGGCGCGGCCTGGACTTTCCGTGGCGCCCTGGGGAGTCTGCATCTCACGGGAAGCGAGACGATGCCTGGCGGGGAGAGGGCACTGGGACCGAGCTCGGCCTGGCATGGCTGGAGCCAGGCCCATGGGATTGGAGGGGGCAGGAGGCCTGAGGGAGGAGAAGGTGGGTGGTGGGAGCCAGGTGAGCAGGCACTCAGGCCCTCAGGTGAGCTCAGGGTGCCGGATCTGAGGACCCCACTCACCCACGTTCAAGCCTCCGTGCTCCTGGGGGAAAACACACCCATGTCTGCCCAGACCACGACAGACCACGCACCCCCGATGGAAACCTCGTGCCCAGGGAGGGCCCGTAGCCTGCGCCAGGCCCTCCCCCGTGCCTGTCCCTGCCCCACTGGCCCTGGGGTTTCTAGTGACGGTGGCCGTGGGTGGATTCCAGATTCCTCTGGGCCCTAGGACTGGGTCTTGGCACCGACGCCTGCCATCCCTTCCCTTCTCTGTCGCCCTTGCAGCCACTGTCACCGCTCTCAGTAGGCTGAGCTTGCCTTCACAGGTGACCTGGCCTAACACGGCCGCCCCCACCACACATGCCCAACAGCGCTCACGGCTGTCATCTCGCCAGCACGACGGTGACGGTCTCTGGGCATGGGGTCCAGGCTCCCCATGCCCTGGGTGCTGGGCTGAGGAATGTCCCGTTGGGTGGATTCACAGGGCTCCCTTCCCCATGGGCGCGGCCTCAGCCCAGGGCGTCCAGACCTCAGATGGGGTCTCCCCGTGCCTGGAACTGGGGACCCTCCAAGGACCGGCTGGCTGGGCCCCGGGGGGGGCTGCTTGGAGCCCTCGCCCCTCCCAAGCGGGTTCTGCCCTGCCCTGCCCCCACTACCTTGTCCCCACCCCCCGCACGCCCTCGCTCCCCCATCCCTGCCGCCGCTCTGCCCACCCTGCACCTGCCCCGCCTGCCAGCCCCGGGGCTGTCTCTCCTTGACCCCCCAGCCTGCATCCTTCCTCCTCGCCCCTCTGTACCTTCCTCAGTTCCCCCCACTGAGGCCGAGCCCGGCACACCCTGGCCCTGCCTGAGCCTCTGCCCGTCTCAGCAGCGAGTGTCGCCTGTCAGAGTGACACAGACCAGGGCCAGAGGGGTGGGGGGACGCCAAGGAGAAAGCGGCCCTGCGGCGCCTGCGGCGAGGCTGGGACGTGCCTGGCGAGAGAACACCGTGTGCAGCGGCAGGCCTGCGGGGCCAGCTGTCCCTGGTGGCCACCACCCTGCCCCCCCCGCCGTCCCTGAGTCCCACTGTCACCCTCGGAGCTGGTGTGAGGACACTTGCCATACAGATGGCGACACACAGGCCCACCAGGGAGAGGCCACACAAAGCCCTGAACCCGGGCTCCTCTTCAGGGCCACGGGCCGGCCAGGGTCAGGGCTGCCCGGTCCAGCCTCAGAGCTGCCCACAGGCACTGTGAGACCCAGGACAGTGCTCGGCCCAAGGGAAGCATGGCCTTTCCCCAGCATGGCTGTCCCCCAGGACGTGGGAAGGAGGGAGGGTGGAGAGTGGGGTGCCCCTCCCTTGCAGAACCATCCCAGCTCAGAGACACAGGCTCTGCCTCCTGGGGGTTCCCAAGACTGCTCCTCTGAAGAAACCCGCCCCGGACCGGGCACTTGGCAGGGACTCCCCAAGCCTCTGCTCCCTCTGAGGGCAGCAGATCTTTCCTGGAACTGAGTTCTTGTCCCATGAAGAAAGCACCCAGCCATGAGGGAGCATCCATCCACATTGGAGCAGGCTGGGTGGGTTGCCATGAGGCCCCACCGTGGACACACACACGGCTAGCTGGGGACACTTGCTTGCCGACTACACCGTCAGGCGTGTCCCCTTGCAGCCCCCTCCTCCCTGAGATGAAAACTGCCTCCTCGGGGTGTGGGGCCAGGGGGCTGGGGTTGGGGACCCCCTGAGGCTCAAGCTGTTCTGCCTGACACATCACCCTACAGCTGGCCGGGGCTCTTCCGGTGCACCCAGAGTTGGGGGTGCTGGAGGGTCCGTGACTCAGCCCCCAGAGACCACCTCCCCCATCCGGCCACATGTCGCTTTCAAGAGAGGCCAGCCCCATGTGCCCCCCAGACAGCCGCCGCCTTGATGTGGGGGTCCTCGCCCCTTGAACACCCACACAGGCTCCTGAGGGGTCACGGCGGCTCCCTGGGCCTGGACACGTGTGCGTGCTTGTCCTGGGGCCACGAGTGGTGGCCGTCCTCACGCGTTTCTGTGCCCTTATGTTTCCAGTGTGCACGGAGCATTTTTCGAGCAGGGCACAAATACACATGCGTCCCTTTCAGTGGGAAACAGACCACCCATCCTCCTCCCCCTCCTCTTCCTCCTCCTCGGAAAGGCTGCTGTGTGCCTGGTGAGAGCCAGCACCCAAGGAGGAGCAGGGGACGCCAAGCCCCCTCCCCTGAGACCCCTCTCCCTCTCCCCCTGCCCCTGTTCCTCTCTGCCTCTCCCTCCTCCCCCCCTTTCTTCCTCCCTCCACCCGTCTCCTTCCCTCCCCCGTCGCCTTTCTCCCTCCACCTAGTCTCTGTCTCCCTCTCTCCCTCCCTCCTCAGTCTGACCCCACTGCTCACTACCCCAGACCTTCCAGGCCGGGCGGGTGCTCTGGGCTCTGGGCTCTGGGAAACTGCTCCGCCCACAGGGGTCTCTGGACGTCATGTCCCTGCAATGAGTCCCCGCGTGCGTGCGGGAAGTCAGCAGGCCTGGGCTCTGCTGTCCTGGCGCCGATGTGGACAGATAAAAGAAAAAACACCATCCCGCCCTGAGGATGGGCCCGCAGAGCCTCCCTGGACACCGGGTGGCTGTGATTAGACGGACAGCCCTTTCAGACCTCACCATCCAGCCCGCCCCCTCCTCTCTGACAACTGACACCTGACAAGGGCTCTAACATCGGCAGTGGGGGCGGGGGAGGGAAGGCTGCGTGTCACCTGTGCAGTCACAAGGACACCCAGCACGTCCCCGAAGCGGCTCCAGCCGCCGGGAGCCATCAGCAGGGCGGCCCCGTGGCGTCCGGCCTGCGCCTCTCCCTCGCTCTGTCCACTTTGCTGTTTAATGGCAGATAACACGTCCTAATAAGAAATCGATATGGGCTCTGAGGTCTCTAATGGCAAGAAACATGCGGAAGAGAGCTGGCATCCATGGGGGCCGCTCTCCTCGCCTCGCCCCAAGCCCTGGGCTGTGCCCACCCTATCTGACCCTGCCCAGAGCTCCGGATGCATGCTGGAACGGGGGACCTGTCCTGCCTTCCTGCCTCCAGCAGGGTGGGGCTTCATCACCTCGTCCCTCGGAAGCTGGCCTGGCTGTGTAACCAGGGGCTCTGGACTTCATGGGCTTCTCCAGACAACCAGTCTACTACCCACAGGGAAGAATATAGCAGAGCTGCCCAGGGCGGGGGAGGCCGGCCTCGGTCATCTGTAGTGCCGGTCACTCCTATTCCTATAGGGGACATTTCCCAGGGATCCCACCCAGTGCTACCTCCCTGGCTCTGCTCTCCACAGAGTGAAGGAGGGGGTGGGTCGGCGCTTCTCTGGCGCCCACCTGGCCTCCTGAGGAGAAACAGCCTTGACCCTGATCTGGGCTCCCTCTGCCGTCTAGGCCAGCCCTCTGAGCATGTGGACCGCATGTAAAAACTCCAGACTGGCATAAGAAGAGAAAATGCCAGACGGTCCTCATCCGGAGAGAGTTGGTTCTGGGCTCTGTTTTTTTTTTTTTTTGAGTTGAAGTCTCACTCTGTCGCCTGGACTGGAGTGCAGTGACACGCTCCCCGCCACCGCAGCCTCGACATGCTGGGCTCCGGCGATTCTTCCACCTCAGCCTTCCAAGTAGCCGGAACTACAGGCATGCGCTACCACACCTGGCTAATTTTTGATTTATTGTAGAGACGAGGTCTCACCAAGTTGCCCAGGTGGGTCTCAAACCTGTGGGCTCCGGTGCTCACCTCAGCCTCCCAAAGTGCTGGGATTATAGGCTATAATCCCGAGACCAGCCCTGGGCTCTGTTTTTAAACACTCTTTTCCCTCTTTATTTTTATTATATTTTATTGACCTCTTTTTTATTTTTGAGTTGGGCGTATCACTGTGTAGCCCAGGCTGGAGTGCAGCGGCACGTTCACAGTCACCCTAACGTCGACCTGCTGGGCTCAGCGATCTTTCTGCCTCAGCCTTCCAAGTAGCTGGAAATACAGGCATGTGCCACCATGCTGGGCTAATTTTTTGATTTATTGTAGAGATGAAGTCTTGCAAGTTGCTCAGGCTGGTCTCGAACTCCTGGACTCAGGCCATCTCTCACCTCGGCCTCCCAAAGTGCTGGAATGCAGGTGTGAGCCATCCTACACGGCCTTACTTATCATTTGTTTGTGGTCAAATCACATAACATGCGATTTGCCATCTTAACCACGTTTAAGTGCCCAATTCAGGGCCACTGAGGACATTCATGGCGTCACGCAGCTGTCACCACCCGCCAGCTCCCAGACCTTCTCGTTGTCCCAAACTGAACCTCTGTGCCCATCAAACACTCACTCCCCCACTCCCCAGTTCCTGGCACCCACCGTCTACTTTCTGTCTATGAATCTGATAACTCTGGGAGTGTCACATAAGGGAGATCACCCAGGATGTGTCCTTCTGTGACTGGGACTGGCTTGTGTCACTCGGTATCACATCCTCAAGGCCCATCCATGTTGTAGCCTGTGTCAAAATCTCCAATCTCTGTCCATTTTTTTTTTTTTGAGTCGAAGTTTCACTCTGTCACCCAGGCTGTAGAGCAGTGGCTTAATCACAGCCACCACAGCCTTGACCTGCTGGGCTCAGGTGACCCTCCTGCCTCAGTCTCCCAAGGAGCTGGGACTACAGGTGTGTGCCACCACGCCTGGCTACTTTTTTGATTGATTGTAGGGAGTAGGTCTTGCCAAGTTGCCCAGCCTGGTCTCGAACCCCTGGGCTCAGGCAATCCTCTCACCTCTGCCTCCCAAAGTGCTGGGTTGACAGGCGTGAGCCATCACACCCACTTATCGTTTGTTTGAGTCAGTCTCATTGTGTCGCCCAGTTTGGAGTGAACTGGCATGATCATGGCTTACTGCAGCCTCGACCTGCTGGGCTCCAGCGATCCTTCCACCTCAGCCTTCCAAGTAGCTGGAACCACAGGCGTGTGCCACCATGCCCAGCTAACTTTTTGATTTATTCTAGAGACGAGGTCTCACCAAGTTGCCCAGGCTGGCCTCCAACCCCTGGTCTCAGTCAATCCTCTCGCCTCCGCCTCCCAAAGTACTGGGATGGCAGGTGTGAGCTACCACACCCAGCTAGTGCTGGGACCCTTTATAGAACCAGCTTCCCAGTGCATCCAAGGCAGAGGGCAGTCAAGAGTCAAGCATATCGGTGTCCAAAAATGAATGAAAATTTTGCTCATGGGGTCAAGAGTGTCCCTCCTTCTGTGGGCCCTGGGAATGGAGGGTGGGGATGGCACAGATGGAAATGGGGGAGGAAAAGGCGGGGTCAGAGTCGGCACTGGCAAGCTAAGAGATCATGCTGCCATTTACAGGCAGTGGGAGCCACTGAAGGTGTTTGAGTAGAACCGTGCCCAAGGCAACATCTGTTTGGTGAAGTCGCTGAACTGCCTTTGCTGGAAGATGTTGCCCAGAAAGGGAACAGGTGCAAGGAGGAGCCGTAGACCCCTGGAGGCATTTTGGAGGTCCTTGACCACATGCCAGATGCCTGTTGGATGTGGAAAGGGAGAGGCATGCTAGGGCTGAGGGGTCCACAGTCCGGAATTGGGGAGGAGTGGAAGGGGCTGAGCCCCTAACCCAGGACTCTTCACCTGGGCTCCAGAGACAGCCAGGAAGGGGGGAAAAGGGTGCCAGCCTTCCGAGGTCACATCTGGGTATGGCGGACAGGCAGACCCCAGTGGTGGGTGCAAGGAAAGTGCTCCCTTCAGGGGCGGTCACTTGGAAGTCCCGCCCCCGCCCCACCCGAACCCCGAGATCTGATCCCGCACACCCCTGGCCGCACTTTGCCTGCGCCCTTCACCGCTGGGTCCCACTCAGCTCCACCCTGTCCCCCCATTGCGGGCACCCTTGGTTGGTGGAGAGGTGAATGGAGATGTGCGGTCCTTCTGGGAACACGTGCTGGGCGCAGGCACCGACGTGGTCAGGGAAGAAGGAATGACCTGGGCTCCGAGCCCTGGGGCCAGCCGGGCCCCACCCCAGACCAGCCACTCCTCACTCTGGCCCCCATGGGAAGACACTCTGGGAGATGCACCCATGTGGGAGGCCATGGTCTCGGGGGCCTGGACAGAGCCAGGCTTCTCTCGTGGCCCAGTCTGGATGGGAAGGGTCACCCTCCCCCAGGAAGGGGGCACAGCCTCACCTGCTCTAGCCTTGGGGCCCCCTAGCCTATCTCAACACTCGGGGCCCTGGCAGCTCTCTCTGCCTGTGGCAACCCAATGCCGTCTGGATAAACGTCCACACCTTGGCCTCCCCCGGGCAGGTCATGCACGGAGATGCCCCCACCACTCTGGGACTCTCGGAGGCGTCCACCCCAGTCAAGAAGACTCTGCCTAACCCACCCGTCTGCAGTACGTAAAAGAGAAAACAACAGGCCATTGTTGTTTGGGGCTGCAGTGACCTACATGCAGAGCTGCACAGTGGCGTTAGGCGTGTTCTCTGGGGGGGGGATAGAGTCCCTTCTTGGACAGCCTTGCTCCGTGGGGGCGGGCTCTCAGATGGGATGTGGTGGGGAAGATACAGAGGAGAGGGCCGGCAGGCCTGCCCCCCAAGGTCCCATCAAAGCTGGACCTTCTCGATGGCAAGCACCATGGAGGGCGGGCCTGGGGCCGGGAGTGGACTCCACGGGATTCACACCGGGAACCCACAGAGCTCCTGCGTCTTGTGATGGGAAACCCGGCGCCCACGGGAAGGACAAGGGAGGAGGTGAAGGGCCCCTTGTGCGTGGAGAGCCAGCCACGGCCGGGGAGCAGGCGGAGGGAGGTGCTGGGGTCCCCGTGCCTGTCGCACCACGTGTCCCACCCACCACGCTGACCAGAGCATAGAGCCTGAGACTATCAAGCACGGGTGACGGCGTGGAAGGCAGAGTTCTAGGGTGGGGCACGCAGGGGGGCGGGTGTGGCTGGAAAGACACCAGGCGAGTCCTGATACCCACAGTCTCACCTCTCCCAGGAGACCCCCCTGCCAGGATCGGGGACCAGAAGCACAGGGGGCATGTTCATTTCTGTGTGTGTGTGTGTGTGTGTGTGTGTGTGTGTGTGTGTGTGTGTGTGTTCAGAGGACAATCTAGCTTGTATGAGTAAAATTAAAAATATGAACACGCCTATAATCCCAGCAAACTGGGAGGCCGAAGCAAGAGGACTGCCTGAGCCCACAGGTTTGAGACCAGCCTGGGCAATTTGGTGAGACCTCATCTCTCCAATGAATCAAGAAATATTAGCCGGGCATGGTGGTGCGTGCCTGTAGCTCCAGCTACTTGGAAGGCTGAAGCGGGAGGATCGACTGAGCCCAGCAGGTCGAGGCTGCGGTGGCGGTGAGTGTGCCATTGCACTCTAGCCTGGGGGACAGAGTAAGACTCCAACTTGAAAGAAAAAAAATAACACAGATTTCAAGGAGTCAGAAGCCTCAGGCAGGGAGTGAAGGGTGCAGCTGCTGGGGACCACCGGATGGCTGGTCCTCCAGGGATGATGACAGAGCTCACATGGGAGCTGGCAATCCCACATCTGGGTCTGTTCCCAAAAGTCCCGAAACAGGCCTCCTCCAAGAGACATTTGCTCCCCAGCATCATTCACAGCTGCCAAAAGGCAGGAGGCACGAAGCGTCCATCCACAGACGCGTGGATGAGTGCAGGGAGGCCCGCCTGTGTGGCAGAGCATTGCCCAGCCATGAAAAGTAAGGAGACTCTGGTCCAGGTCACAGCATAGATGGACCTTGGAGTGGCACAAGCTGGTTGCAAAAGGGACACCTCTCATGTGATTCCACTCCCAGGAGGTTCCCAGAGTCACGAGATCCACAGAGACAGGAAGCAGGTGGTGGGTCCTGAGGGACTGGGGAGGGGGTGGGGAGTGGGTGTTTCATGGAGACAGAGTTTTCGTTTGGGAAGACGAGAAAGTTCTAGAGATAGAGGGTGGTGATGGCTGCATAACCCAGTGAATGTCCTTAGTGCCACCGAATGGTGCATTTTAATAATGGCTGAAGGGGCCGGGCGTGGTGGCTGACGTCTGTAATCCCAGTGCTTTTGGAGGCCAGGTGAGAGGCTGGCTTGAGACCAGGTGTTCTAAACCAGCCTGGGCAGCCTAGCAAGACTCCACCTCTAAAAACAAAAATAAAAATAATCAACTGGGCCTGGTGGCACATGCATGTAGTCCCAGCTACTCGGAAGGCTGAGGCAGGAGGATCGCCTGAGCCCAGCAGTCTGAGGCTGCCGTGAGCCATAATGGCGCCACTGCACTCCAGTCTGGGTGACAGACTGGGACTCTGTCTCTAAAAAAATACATAAATTTAAAAAAAAAACAGTAAACGTTAGGTTATGTGTCTTTTACGACAGCAAAAATAATTATTAAAAAAGCCCAATAATAGAAAGCATCTGTGATGGCAACAGCTTTAGCCACGGGAGTGGGTGGGGGAATGTGAGGGGGGGATGGACCCAAGCGAGATCGGGAGGGAGCAGCTGCTGTGCTTCTGGCCACCTGGGTCCACGCTGGAGAGACTGAGTAATGGGGAGACGTGGGCTGGACTTCGGGGGACCCCACCGCCCCGTGGCGCCATGTCGGAGCCTAATGGCCCCGAACCGAGTCCTGGCCTCATTCATTCGACAGACTCGAGGGGCCACCCTGTGAGACACAGGGGCTGGGTCTTGTTTTCTGGAAGTCCCCCCAGGGGAGGAGCAGAACTCAACAAGCGGGTCACAGATACTGGGACAGTTCTTAGCTGAGGCCCTACGGGATGGGGAGGGTAGGGGCATGGGTGCTTCGGGCCTCCAGAAGGAGGGTCCCCCATCTGGGGATCACAGGGGCCTTGGGGAATGAGGACAGGAGGTCCTGGTCGAGGCCCTGGGGGAGGGAGGGTCCTGAACCCACCCCAGCTCTCCTGCAGCCTGGAACTCCTCCCCCCACCCCGACCAGGTCCTGGCTCCAAGGTCAGGTCCACAGAGGGTGCTCTCACCCTCGCCCGGCCTGCGCCGTCTCCCCACAGGGTGGCCCCTGCACGAGTTGGGGACCCACCTGGCCTGGACTAGCTGTCACTCCAAAGGCAAGAGAGAGGCCGAGGGAGCAAAGGAGGGGGCCGGAGCCACTGCAGGGACGGGAGTCTCCCACGGCCGAGGCCCAGCCCCATCCCCGCAGTCTGCACGCACACCTGCCCCTGCTGGCTCCATCTCCCGCGACCCTGGCTCCCCCGTCTGACAGGGCACGATGAGGGTCCCCGGCAGCCTCCATGACAGTGGGCCCACCCGATTTCTCCTGGCTCCCGAGGGCTGGCATGGCCTCGGGCTTGGCCCCACTAGCTCTGGGACAGGGCTCGGTATGCCTCCCCAGCCTCTTTGTCCCCAAGGCCACTGGCCAGGTTTCCCGGCCTCCTCAGAAGCAGCCTTGGCAGAGAGAACAGAGGTCTGAGAACCTCAGGAGGCTCCTGGCCTAAAATCGGGAGCTTCCAAGGGTTTGGAATCCTGTCCTAGAAACCTTGGGGTGGGGGAGCACGCCCACCCCGCAGCCCTCCCCCATTCTCTGTCCCCCACTGTGCCATGCCCACCACGGCCTCTCTCTCCCTAGAGAGTGGCAGGTCCTCCCTGTCCCCGGCACAGGCCAGGCTGGGACAGGGGCACGTCTGCTTCCCACTTGGGTTCCGGGAACCTCCCAGGCCAGACTGGGGTCTCCTCTGCGTGGGTCACCCCTCCCCCAGACCACAAGGGCCTGAAGACCGGGACCTGCCGTCTCCCGAAGGTACCTGGGGGGCTTGCCAGGTGAATCAGGGAAGGAGTGAAGGAACCAGCTTGCAGGGAGTGAGTGCATCTCCCAGGCCAGAAGCGGGGAGGAGCCGGGGCCTCGTGGGACCAGCCCCCCCATAGAAATGGAGGTGCCCCCTTCCCGAGGAAAGCCTGGCCCCGTTCCCCTCCAGCCCAGGTGGGAACAGAGAAGCAGCTGGAGGGGGCCGGGGGTGAGCTTATTAAACACGCGGCAGACCCGGCGGCCACTCGGGTGCCAGGAGTTCATCCCAGGCCCGGCATAATCGCTCCACAAATAATTCCTGTCTAAATATCACGGCGCGGCCAGCCCAGACAGAAAATGTCAGCAGGGGGTGGGGGCGCCGCGGAGCCCGGATTAGCCTGGGGCACCTGCCTCCTGCCTCCCGAACCCGGCCTAGTGCTGGACCCGGCCAGCCCGGGGAACAGGGTGGGGAGGCTCTGAGGTGGCTGCCAGGGTCTCACTGGGGCCGGGGCAGCAGGCTTTGCAGGGAGGGGAGACAGCCGGGCGGAGTGGGCCAGACGCTTCCAGAGGGAGAGTGGGAGCCCACGGGTGGGGGTGGGAAAAGCGACCCCAGCAGGCCCCGGCTGGTCCCCGAGAGAGGGACTGCTCAGCTCACAAAGTGTGAAGTGAGTTCGGGGGACCTCGGGCCATCAGGACCCACCCCTGGGGTGAGGAGGGCCTCAGCAGGACGTCGAGGGAGGAGCCTGGGTCTGACTCCCCACTGGCTGTCCCCCGGGGCAGTCCTCCCATGGTGCCTTAGTTTCCCCACTTGCAGGTTCCACTCCAGGTCTGGGCCCTGCTCTGGGCTTCCGGAGTCTGAAGGAGTCCCGCGCTTCTCTTGAGCTCAGGCGGGGAAATCAGGACACCGCTGTGGCCGCGTGGACACCCGCAGCATTACTCGGCCCTGGAGACCCAGCTCACTGCCGCAGGGACCTTGTATTCCAGAGCATGGGAATCACTGCTGGGTCATCCCTCGAGCGTCAGGGCGGGGCCCGCGCAGGACCTCAGTGGCCACTTCTGGCTCGCCCCAAGGAGAGCTGGAGACAGGGGCTGCTTCCTCCCACTCCCCAAGGACGCTTACCAGGAGGAGAACCCTGTGGGGAGGGGTCTCGCCGGCGCCAAGGCAGGCAGGTGCAGGACGGGAGAACAGGGCTCGGGGCAGGACACAGAGGCGGCCCTCGCTTCCGGGAAGCTCCCGGACCTGTGCCCACCCCCCTCAGGGTGGATGGCCTGCCACGAGGGGCGGGGCCACGGAGAGCCAGGGCGCTGGTCCCCGCCTGGCACAGGGGGCTGTCTGCACCAATGTTATGTGTCCACGCTGGCCTCACCCTCAGGCCCTGCACATGGAAGCTGGGCCTCCTCCCTGACGGCCCTTGGGCAAGGCGACCCTGAGGACACCTCCCCTCCCAGTCGGTTCCTGTGGGCAAACACTCTCACGTCTCCCTCCTCCCTCCTGTCCTTCTCTCCAGGGCCACCCTCCTGTCTGGGTCCCCTGTGTTCCTGTGGGGGTGGGGTCCACGTCTACACCTGCGGACGGGAAGGGAGTCGCTGCACGGGACAAGAAGCCCTAGGTGCAAACCTGCCCCGGCTCGGGGCAGCGGGCCCGCACCTCCCCCTGCCACAGGGCAGGTGACGGGGACCCAGCCCGTGGCACCGGTGCAGCCGGGGCGGGCGCCTGTGAGCTCGCAATTAGCCGTGATTGCTGTCAAAGCACAGCTGCTCTCCCGTGAGAGACTAATGAGCCCTGAATGCCACTCTTACTGCTTTTCACCGGGCTGCTTTGTCAGAGGCGGGCGAGAGCCCGGGGAGAGGGTGGCGGGAGGTGGGGGAGGTTCCGGCTGAGTCACTGGCAGGGGGGCAAGGCTGAGAGCCTGGGGGGCCGGAAGAAGCCAAGAGCCCCTGGCCTGGAGAAGGCCTCTGCCACGACATTGTGTAGGGATGGGAAGGGACGGAGCGGGTGGGGAAGGTGGGTGTGGAAAAACAGGAGTCACCCTATTGGTCACCCTTCTGGTCACATCTCTGAGGCTGGTCAGGCCTTCTAAGCCCCTATGGCACGGGTACACCCACTTCCATGCACAAGATATGCACACACTCACACGTGCTGCACACACGCATGTATGCATGTGGACATAAAACGCACACACTCACTTTGCAAGCTCGCACACGTAGGTGCCTACGGGCACAGGCATGTGCACACTCACTCACACACTTGCAAAGTGTGTGCACATGTGTGCTGGTACATTCACGTGCACACGCTTGAGTAAGCTTGCACACACATGTGCACGCTGGTATGAGCATGCATGCACGCATATACACGTGTACACTCACATACAGACCAAACACGATTACAAGTGGAGCCCTGGAGCATGGGTTGCTGGACCCGGCTGCACGCACAGCTAGGTGCTCATAGCTGCTGGTCCACCCCTGTCCCTGGCACGGGCTTCCGGGTGACTTGGGGAGGCAGGTATGGGTGGAGTCTTGAGCTCTTGCAGCGGGGTGGGCAGGAGGGATGCTGGGAAATGCAGAGGTGTTCCAAGGGTGGGAGATGTCTCTACTCCCCACCCCTTGTGTCCTTCCTCCTGGGGAACCCTGTCATCGGGGCTTCGGGGACTCTCAGTGCAGGACTGTCTGTCCCTCGGCACCTCCCCTCACCCCTGCCCCCTACCTGTCCCTGACTGGTCCCACAGGGCCCTCTGGCTGCGGGGTCCCTTCACCTGGAAGGGCCACCCTGACCCGGTGCCCTTGGCTGCTGGGAATCCCACGACCACACGAGGCTCGAGCTGTCTCCTGGGCAGCCCCTCACAGGAGAAGGGACGTCCCAGGTGACGCTGGGCCCTTCAGAAGGTGGGGGCTTCTCCACACCTGCTATGTGGATGGCAACACCAGTCCAGGGGCACAAGAGGCTGAGCCTCGACCCTCTTTCTAGCACCCTGGACGGTGAGCTTCAGCCAGAAGGTGGCCCCTCATGCAGCCAGGCAGAGGGGGCAGCGGCTGCCGAGGCTGGAGGGCGGGTCGGAGAGGAGGCCGTGAGGGGGGATGCCTGGAAGGAGGAGATGTGGCCTGCACCTGAGGGTCCGGCTGGACTTGGTCGGGGAGGAGACCCAGGGGCCCGGTGGGCACTGGCCGGAGCAGATGGGTGGGCACCCTCGTTGGGGGGACAGGGAGGGCCTGCCCGCCTGTCGAGGTCTTTGGGGAGGAGAAGTGGACAGCCCGGGCGCAGCGCGGAGCCCACCCTTCCGCTCGCCGGGCCTGCCTTCCAATCGCCCAATTATCCCTAAGTGCACATGATCGATCCCTGGGCGGCGGATTTTCAGCCCAGTGCGTCGATCCCCTCCGCCTGCGCTGGGCTCCATCCGATGGCCTCGTTAGGATTAATTGCGCTGGCATTTGGGTCTGACAGGGCGGCAGATGTGGTCGCGTGTCAGGGTGTCACAGTCCTTCCAGCCTGGGGGCCGGGAAGGGTGCCTCTATGCAAGCCCGGGAAAGACCCTGAAGACCCCGGGGGGCGGCCAGGGACCACGGGGGCCTGGGGACAGCCCGGGGCATGACATCCAAGCTCTCACAGAGGGCCCGCGGTGACCGTGCAGGCCTGTGTCCCAAGGGTGGGGAACCTAGCCAGGCCCTGGGCTTTGCAGGGGGCTCCTCTGGAAACCAAGTGCCCCAGGCCCCAGGGGGCAGCGTGTTCTCCAGCGAGTGTATGCACGTGTGGTGTGTGCACGTGTCATATGCATGTGTGCTTACATGTGTGCGTCATGCATTGCACGTGTGTTTGCCCCCCGCCGGGGAGCGGGCACCCCTGCCAGGGCCAGGCGCGCTGTCATTACAGGTGATTAAGCCTCACGCAGAGCGGGGCTGTGGCTGCTCAGTGCCTCCCAATGCCACCATGTGATTACGCCCGTGGCTGTGAGGGAAGGCGCTGCGGACAGGGGGTGTTCCCAGGGGCCGGAGGGCCACCATGCAGGGTGGCAGGGCTGGCCGAGCCCACCTGACCTGGGGCCAGTGGGGGCCACAGGGCTGCTCAGACCCCATGGGGCACCCCACCGCAGTCACCACCTTGTCGCCGATATTGCCACTTGCGCCAGCCCCCCCACTGGCCCGACCTCCACAGCCCACCTTTGTGGGGCCGGCCTCAGCTCCTCCCCCTCCCAGGCATCACTGTGCTGCCCCAGGGGTCTGTGAAAGGCCTGAGTCCTGGGAGTCGGGACCCCTGGGCTCACCGCGTGACCAGAGAAGGCTCACCCCCGAGCCTCCGTTCTCCTCTTTGTGGAATGGGCCCTCGAACACCCCAGTGATCTGAGAGCAAATGCCCAGAGGTGCCACTCAGTGCCATTCTGCAGGTGCCAGGCTCTGCAGAGACGAGGGGCCAACCGCATGCTCCCCGACCTAGGTCCGGCACGGAGGGGGTCTCATCCTGGGACACTCTGGTGCCCCACCAGGCCTTTGTGGGGGCCTGAGGAGGGACAGGTAGGAGGCGGGGCACCAACACAGGGCATGGCTCGAGCCTGGAGGTCCAGGCTGCCAGGGGGACCCTTGGGCCGGGAGAGTGGGTACTGACCAGGACAGGCTTCTGGGGTACCCACGGGCCCCTCACCCCCTGGGGTGGGGGTGGAGCACTGACAGCAGGAGTCGGGGCCAGGCCTAGGGTCAGGGGGCAGTTCTATGCCCAGAGGCCAGAGGCAGCCTCGGACTCCAGCCAGGCCCAGCAGAGGGCTGGCATGTAGGAAGTTGCCCAGGGAGGGACAGGTGGGAGGCGGATGCCTCACTGGGGGGTGAGGCTGAGGCGGAGTGGGGGCAGGCTCCGAGAACAGCACTCGCCCCCACAGGGGTCCCGGGGCCTCCTGGCCTCAGCGTCCTGCCTGGGGAGAGCCTGGGCCCGCGGAAGAGTCTGGAAAGCTTGGCTTACCATAAAGCGTCCATGTGAGTGTGGCCGGCCCCGGCAGGAAAACGAATTAAAAAACAATATTTGTATCCGTGGAAGACATTTGCTGAAAGGTTAAATCCACATCCGGCTGTGAGACGGGATGCCCCTGTGTGGCATTTGTCAGACATGTCAGCCATCCTGGCCCTGCCACCTGCACACTCTGGCAGGGCTGGGTGGGGCTGGGGCCACAGAGGCCGGGGTGGGGGGCAGGATCTGCCAGACCCCTGCAGCCCACCCTGGGATGGGCAGCAGCTTTGGGGGGAGTCAGGGAGCCCGTCCGGAGCTTCTGCAGAACTGGATGCTGGGCGTGGAGGCCGGGCCGCCCCGGAGACTGCAGGCTGGGCAGCAGACGGTCACAGGCTTCTGGGTGAGGCCACTGGGGTAGACGCAGCCCTGCTTCCAGGCTGGGTTCTCAGAGGCAAATTCTTCCAATGCCAGCTGAGCATGCATCCCGGGCCCGCTGTCAGCGAGACCGCAGAGGCCAAGGCCTCTGGACTCCTGCTCTGGAAGGGAACAGAGTCTAGAAGACGAGATGGGGCCAGGGCGGATGCTGGGAGACAGCAGCGGGCCAAGCCAGCAGGGCTCCTGCCCCCAGGGAGGTTGCGAGGAGGAACAAGCAACAGAGCGGGAGGCATTACCATGACAGCAAGGAAGAGCAGGCACTGCAGATGGCATGGTGACTGAGCTGGGTTTTGTGGGATGCTCAGGAGCTCCCCGGGACAAGAAGGTGGGTGAGAAATGACATTTCAAACCAAACCCTCTTGCGAAGGGTGGGGTGAGCACAGCAGCAGGGACAGGGTGGAGAGGGTCTTTCCTCTGCACCGATAGCATGCAGCTTTCCAGAGGGTCTCCAGGAGCCACTGAGGGTTGTGGATCAGGGGATGACACGGCCAAACCACTTGCAGGGAAGGTCCTGGGGCCATAGGGATGGAGCACTGATGGCAGGGGGGCAGGGCCAGGGCTAGGGTCAGGGGGAGAGGGAGAATGGGTCCAGCTGCTGTCACGGACAGAGCAGGCAGCTCCCGGGGCTCTGAGAGTCGCCAGGAAGTGGGCTGGGCTCACACAGTGCCCTGGCTGGGCCGACCCCAGGAGGCCCAACAGACACGGCAAGCCCAACCATCCCGGAAGACACGCCCCCTCTGGAAGGGACCATGGTGATGGACACTCTGTGGCATGCTATGTGCCCCAGGGCGGGCCTTCTCTGTCCCCAGGGTGGGCTCCAGCCTTAGCCATCTACGCTGACCCCACAGCGCCCAGAGGGTCGAGGAGGCCCCTTCCCGGAGTCTCTCTTTATGAGGAAGGATGCCTTTCCCGGAAGGATTGGAAGTCGCCCGGTGCTGCTTACCAGCCATCACTGGCAAGAAGGCAAGGCCAGCTCGGCTCGGTGGCTCAGCCTGTAATCCCGCGCCTTGGGAGGCCAAGGTGAGGGGATGGCCTGAGCCCGCAGGTTCGAGACCCGCCTGGGCAACTTGGCGAGACCTCATCTCTACAATAAATCAAAAGTCAGCCAGGGATGGTAGCGCGCGCCTGTAGTTCCAGCTACTTGGAAGGCTGAGGCGGTAGGATCGCTGGAGCCCGGCGGGTGGAACCTGCGGTGGCCGGGAGCGGCCACTGCACTCCAGTCTGGGCGACAAAGTGAGATTCCAACTCAAAAAAAAAAAAGAAGGCAAGGCCCCCGGATGAAGGCTTCCACCTAGACAGAAGGGGCTGTCACATGTCACTGCGGCCCCTATGTCCCCGCCGCCCGGTCTCCTGGGGAGGGGCCGACCTCAGGGTGAAATGCTGGCCCCAGGCTGGGAGGAAGATGTGGCAAGGACGTCATGCCCAGGGCAAGATCATCGTGCCTGGGACGGGCAGCGGGCACGCAGCTGGTTGAGGGACTCAGAAGACACCCTGGGCTGGGGATGCCCTCGAGAGAGAGTCCCCAGATGTGGCAGGAGGGCTGGTCACCCCCAAGCAGCACTGTCCCAGGCGCCGGCGGGGAGAGAGGCAGCCGGGGGCTCTCAGAGGGGGAGGACTGTGGGGACCCTCAGCCCCGAGGGAAGGGGTGGCCCCGGAAGGACAAGAGTTCTGGCACCTTCGGGTGGGCCGTGGGAAGGCTGGGCAGGGCGGGTGGGGGTGTCCCCAGGCTGCAATCGAGGAGATGAGCCCACATGGGAAAGGGGGCTTTCCAAAAAAAGACCTCCCTTTCCGAAGTTCTCCCGGTGTCCTCCAACCCGGAGGGGTGCACCTTCTGAAACATTCTGGGCACCTCTGAACATGCCTGGGGAATCGGTGTGTAGAGGGCGGGGGCTGCAGGCGCAGGACACTCCAGCTGACCGCATCTAAGTCTGGGAGATTGGGAGACGTGAGGAATATTCTGGAGATGCAAATAAAACAGCCTCTTCACACCGGAGGCTGGAGGCTGGATTCCCTCTTGGGACTCCCTGGGTCCATCCGCCACCAAGGCCCAGTAGCCGTCAACATGTGCCCCCAGGGTCGCCCGGAACAGCCCTCCCCGCATGCCCCCTCGAGGGCCGGGGGGCTCAGGGGTCCCCGGCTGTCTGCAGCCGTCTGCCGAGCGTGAACCGGCTTCGGCCCTGCCTCGGGGCTGAAGATGATTCAGACAGGCTGGGCAGACCCGCTCGGTGCCTGCGACACCGGCTGCAATTAGATTTAATGGACGGAGGCCACCTCCTGCTCCCTCCTCACCCACCTCCGCCTCCCTCCGGCACAGTGGCGGGG
>NW_007074532.1:6493-9152 GCF_000164805.1 Carlito syrichta | reverse complement strand
GAGGTGGGGGACCCAGAGGGGGCTCTGACGTCAGCTCAGCCTATAAGAGGCCGCCGGCCGAGGGCTGGGGAGACGGAGCCGACCTCCACATCGCACCATGCCCACCCCGAATGCCGCCACGCCGCAGGCCAAGGGCTTCCGCAGGGCCGTGTCCGAGCTGGACGCCAAGCAGGCCGAGGCCATCATGGTAAGAGGGCCCGCCGACACCCGGAGGTCCGAGTGGACCCCAAGCTTGGGGCTGGCCCCAGCTGTCTCAGCCATCCCCCGCCAGACTGGCTGGCCGCCCCAAGCCCGGGGTCCACACCGACCCCTGGTGTGCCGTCCTGGGCCCCGAGGGCGTCCCTTGAGCCTGGGTCAGAATCCCTGTGGGTATGTCCTGCCAGACTCGAAGTCTGCGGGAGGTGGTGCCTGCCCTGGGCCGCCGGCCCCTCTTGGGGGTGTTGGTCTCTGTCCTGTTCCATCTTGACATTTGGGGATGGGAATCTGAAGAAAAATCTTTCTTGGGGGGAGCCCTGGTGAGCCAGCACGTCCAGGGGCACAGATGACCAGAGGTTCCCTGGCCCCTACTCTCTGCCCACCCGTTCCACCTGCCTTCCATCTGTCCCAGCGGTCCGGGTCAGCTCTCTCGCTAGCCTCTTGCTCAGAGAGGAAGCCCCCAGGCCCCCTGAGTCCAGCAGCAGCTCATGGTGGGGGTCCTGAGAAAATGAGGGGGGCCAGGGTCTGCCATGTGAAGGGATGCCCAGCTCCAGGGCTACTTACCCCACCGCCCCTGCCTTCCGGCTCTGGCTCTCCCATGGAGTCTGTGTTCCCCGTGCGCTGGCCTTTGGGGACCCAGGATGCGGGGCTGTATCGGGTGGGCTACGGGCAGCCCCTCCACCAGGCTGGACAGCCGGGGGCTTCTCATTCCCCGGGAGAGGATTTGGCTCGCTCTGAGACCCGGAATCGCCAGCACTCTGGTGCATTCCAAATGAGCTTTTGTTCGAGAACCTTTAATGAAGACATGGCCGGGGCAGCTCCTCAGGGCGCCAGGGTGGGTGCGGAGCCCCCTCCCCACCAGGTCCCTGCCAGACACCCCTCCCCAGGGTGACCCAGGCCTGGAGGGGTTTCTGCTGCACGGCCCCATGTTCCCAGACCCCGGAAGCCCGGGACGGAGCTTGTCTCTCTCACCACGGTCCCCAGAACCTTCCGGGAAACGCAGCTCCAAGGTTGAGCCTCAGCTCCAAGGTTGAACCTCCATCCAGGGCTGGGTGGGGTCTGGGCATTGGGGGTGTCAGATACACTGACTCCAGGGGGTCCCATCTTGGGGAGAGTGGCCGGCACTGGCTGCATGCTCCCGGGAGGCAGCCCGGAGCACTGACGGGAGACAGGGAGGACCGGGCAGTGCAAGAGGGAACCACGGGGACTGTGAGGAGGGCAGAGCCCGGAGGACAGGCATGTTTGTGGGGAAGCCCGCCTGTGTCCAGGGGAAGGGTCCTGGCTGAGGGAAGGCCGGGCTGGGGGCTGGGTAAGGAGGCCACTCACGAGTTCCATGGGCAGCCCTGCCTGAGCCAGCCACCCCCTCCCCGGAAAGCAGACATGCTGTCCACCTCGGGGTTCAGGCCCCAGAAGTGCGGGCCTGAGTGTCCTTCTTCCGTTACTAATCCAGTTAGGACCATGCCTAGGGACAGGAGACACAGCATCTCTGTGCTGGGGGAGGTGACAGACTCTCTCCCTCCCACTACCCCTACTCTCCAGCGGTGGCTTCCGGCATCTTCCCTGGCCAGGCTATCCCACATCAGGACGGACGGGTCGGGCGGTGCCTGCAGTCAGGGGCCGTGGTCGGCGTCCGCCCCGGCAGGCAGACAGTAGGTGCTGCCCTGGCAGGCACACAGTAGGTGCTCAGCGATGGACGGCGGAGGAGACACGGGTGTGTCCCTGTCCCTGCAGTCCCCACGGTTCATCGGCCGGCGACAGAGCCTCATCGAGGACGCCCGCAAGGAGCGTGAGGCTGCGGTGGCCGCGGCGGCCGCAGCGGCGGCCTCCTCGGAGCCCGGGGACCCCCTGGAGGCTGTGGCCTTCGAGGAGAAGGAGGGCAGGGCCGTGCTGAACCTGGTCTTCTCCCTGAGGGGCGCCAAGCCCTCCGTGCTGTCCCGGGCCGTGAGGGTGTTTGAGGTGAGGACACGCGGCAGCCCCGCGGCCCTGGACGAGTGTGCACACACGTATGTGCATGTGCAGGCACAGGGGTGTGGGCTGCGTGTGGCCACGGCTGTATGGGGGAGAGCCCCCGTCCCTTCGACCACGGAGGCCACCAAGGCCGCCACGGGAAGAGGTCTCAGTCCTCGGTTCAGCCCCCAGGTCCTGGCCGCACCCCTGTTCTCTCCGGAGCTTCCTGAGCCTGGCCCTGGTCCCCAACTCCCCCAGTGCCCACACACCTCACGCCCGGGAAGGGCGGCCTGGGAGGTGGCAGCATGGCCACATGCCCCCACCGCCCGCACAGCCACTAGGCCACGGCAGATGGTAGGAGTGCTCCCGCCACACTGTGCCAGGGCGATGGGTGACCTGCGTCTCGGAAGGAACTCCCAAGTGATATTAGAGCAACTTCCCGTGAGCGCCGGAGCGGCTCGTGGCTGGAGGGCCCACTGCCCCATGGCCCTGGTTGCTGGGCAACAGGAGGCGGGGT
>NW_007074532.1:4292-6467 GCF_000164805.1 Carlito syrichta | reverse complement strand
CCTCTCCTTCCCCTCCCCATCCCCCTCCCTCTCTCTCCCCGACCTCTCCTGCTCTCCCCATCTCCATCTCTCTCCTCCTCTCTCTCCCATCTTCCTGCTTTTGTCTCCTAAGACCTTTGAGGCCAGGATCCACCACCTGGAGACCCGGCCCGCCCAGAGGCCGCGGGCTGGGGGGGCCCAGTTGGAGTATTTTGTGCGCTGTGAGGTGCCCCGTGGGGACCTGGTCGCCCTGCTCAGCTCCGTGCGCCAAGTGGCCGAGGACGTGCGCAGTGCCAGGGAGGACAAGGGTGAGGCCGGTCTGTCCTTGAGAGCAGCCACACGGCCTGCCATCCCGGCGCAGGGGTTCCAGCTGGGGCACCCCTGCCCTCTCCCCTTGGGCTCCCTCCTCCTCTGGTTCCTCTCTGCCTCTGTGTCTGGGCCTGGGCCACCTGCCGTCACCACTGTCGCAGCCCCGCTGCCCCTGAGCCTCTGGGGAAGTCCAGGGGGAGGCTGCTTCAGGGCGGGCCACACGGTCCCAGGGCCCATGCCCACCGGGACCCCCTCCTCTGTCCTCTGTGAAGCCCCCTGGTTCCCACGGAAGGTGTCAGAGCTGGACAAGTGTCACCACCTGGTCACCAAGTTTGACCCCGACCTGGACTTGGACCACCCGGTGAGCGGCGTCCCACCCTGACAATGGACGGGGAGGGCTGCTGGCAGGAGCTCCCACGGCCTGGCCCCACCCCGTGTCACAACCTCCGTCCCCCTTCTCCCCAGGGCTTCTCAGACCAGGTGTACCGCCAACGTAGGAAGCTGATCGCTGAGATTGCCTTCCAGTACAAGCAGTAAGGACCTCCCCGGGCCCAGCCTCCACCCTGCAGCCTCGTGCCAGGCCTAGGGCGGGAGGGGACGGAGTGAGGCCCCCTGCCCTCGGAGGCTCTGGCCCAGGACTTTGTGTGTGTGCACTTGGGCGGGCCCCTCAAAATGCTCTGAGGTGGGCACTGGCGTTGTCCCCAAACTGAGGCACAGAGGTGAAGCGGCCAGCCGAGGCCTCACAGCCGGCTCATGGTCTGGCACGGTCCGCCTGGGCGCACCCTCCTGTTCCCTCCCCTCCCCACTCCAAGGCCGCCCAGGGGCGCACACTGACCGCTGACCCCTCCACAGTGGCGACCCCATCCCCCGCGTGGAGTACACGGCCGAGGAGATTGCCACCTGGTGAGGCCCCGGGCTGCAGCTGCATCCAGGAACAAGGAGAGCCCCAGGGACGACCCCTAGGGACGCTGGTGCAGCAGGAGAGCCTAAGGCCAGGAGGAGGAGGGACTTCCCAAGGCCCAGCACGTTGGGGTGGGCGGAGGAGGCTGCCTGTCCTGTCCGGGCAGCCCCAGCTGCTGAGAGGCGGCCCCCATGGCCCCGCCTCCGGGCGCCCCCAGAGACACCTGCAAAGGCCCCTCTTAGGGGCTGGGGTCTTCAGAGGGCGGTGAGAGCCCCGCAGGGAGGGGTGCAGGACAGGCTGCTGGGAGCCCAGCCAGGGGGCGTGGGGTGGACCCTGAGCCCCCAGGCCCACAGGAAGGAGGTCTACACCACGCTGAGGAGCCTTTACGCCACGCACGCCTGCCGTGAGCACCTAGAGGCCTTTGCGCTGCTGGAGCGTTTCAGCGGCTACCGGGAGGACAGCATCCCCCAGCTGGAGGACGTCTCCCGCTTCCTGAAGGGTGCGCAGTGGGGGCGGGGACGGCAGCCAGCGGGCCAGCCGCTGCGGCGGGAGGGGTGTGGGGGGCAGGCATGGCACAGGGGGCAGCCTGCGGGGCGGGAGGCGTGTTGGTGGGGATGGGGTGACACGGGCGCCCGCCTGCATGACAAGGGGTGAGAGCGGGGTGGGGTGACGCGGAGGCCAGCCTGTGTGATGGGCGACGTGCAGGGGGTGTGTGTGGGGCAGACGCGAGCCCGTGGGGCAGGAGGGGTGAAGTGGGGTGGGTGACTCAGTGCCAGCCTTTGTGGTGGGAGGAGAGTGGGTGCAGGCAGGTACAGTGTGGGTGCCGGTCTGCCTGGGGCCCAGACCTCCGTGTCCCTTGCAGAGCGGACGGGCTTCCAGCTGCGGCCCGTGGCCGGCCTGCTGTCCGCCCGGGACTTCCTGGCCAGCCTGGCCTTCCGCGTGTTCCAGTGTACCCAGTACATCCGCCACGCGTCCTCGCCCATGCA
>NW_007074532.1:2502-4058 GCF_000164805.1 Carlito syrichta | reverse complement strand
GCGGCCGGGACCCACCCTGCCTGTAGGGCGGTGCCCAGCCATGTGCAGGGGGCGGTGGCAGGTGACCGCTACCGCCCACTGTCCCGTAGCTGTACTGGTTCACGGTGGAGTTCGGGTTGTGCAAGCAGAACGGGGAGGTGAAGGCGTACGGCGCCGGGTTGCTGTCTTCCTACGGGGAGCTCCTGGTGAGGCTGTGGGGGGAGGTCTGGGTTCCTGGGCCTCGGGAGGCTTGTCGCTGCCCAGACCCCATGTGTCCCGGGCCTTGGGGGGATGGTGGGCATCCAGGACCAGAGCCCGCCAGGGCCTCCCCGGAACTGCCTGTCTGAGGAGTGGGGTGGCGGAGGAGGGTCTGGGCCCAGAGCCCACCCCAGGGTGCAGTGGGGTCTTAACCCCGTGGTCCCCCAGCACTGCCTGTCTGAGGAGCCTGAGGTCCGGGCCTTCGACCCTGAGGCTGCCGCCGTGCAGCCTTACCAAGACCAGACCTACCAGTCGGTCTACTTTGTGTCCGAGAGCTTCAGCGACGCCAAGGACAAGCTCAGGTAGGCCCCTGCCCGGCGAGACCCCTGCCCGCCCCAGGCTGGACAAGCCAGACCTTCCCCCCGTGGGTGAGGCTGAGCCCAGAGCCAGGTCATCGATGAGAAACCCAGCTCTGGTTCCAACGGTGCCTCCTGGGGAAAACCATGGGACTAGGGGCCGCTGGGTGGCCAGGTCGAGGGCAAGGCCAGGCCAGTTCAAGTGTACCCAGGTCAAGCTGCGTCAAGGCCGGGTCAAGGCCAGGGCGAGGCCGGGACCAGGCCGGGTCGAGGACACCTCAAGAGCGGGACAAGGTCGGGTGAAGGCCAGGGCACGGCCAATCTCCCAGCCCTCTGACCTGGGATGGGGTCAAGTTCGAGGGGAACACAGAAAGGCAGGTGGGCCGAGGCTGGGGTGGGGAGTTCCCGGGACCGGGGGCTGGAGTGCAGTGATGAGGGTGTCCGGGAGAGGGGAGCAGAGCCCACCTCATGAACAGTCTCATGGCCTCCCCTCCAGCCTGCTGCTGTACCTTGGGGTCGGGAGCTGTGTCCGGCTTGGAGAGGGAGGGCTGAGCCCCACTCACAGTCTTAGGGAGGCAGGCAAGGAAAGCTTCCTGGAGGAGGAGGCCCGGAGGAGGCGGAGGGAGAGGGGCCACCTGGCACAGGCTCCTGTGGAAAGGGCGCCGGAGCCTTCTCCCCATCCCACTCCCTCACTCGGCCCTGGAGGAAGCCTCATGGTCCTGCCTGGGTCCGGATTTGGGCAGAAGGAGCTTTGGGGCTTCCGTGACTCAGCCGGGCCCTGGAGCCCCGAGCGCGCCCAGCTCCCCGAGCCCCCACCGGTGACCCCCCCCTCCCCAGGAGCTATGCCACCCGGATCCAGCGGCCCTTCTCAGTGAAGTTCGACCCGTACACGCTGGCCGTGGACGTGCTGGACAGCCCGCACGCTGTCCTGCGCTCCCTGGAGGGTGTCCAGGACGAGCTGCACACACTCGCCCACGCGCTGAGTGCCATCGGCTAGCGCCGCACGACCGGGCGCTTCCCGAC
>NW_007074532.1:0-1606 GCF_000164805.1 Carlito syrichta | reverse complement strand
CCCGCCTCTGGCCCTTGGAGATATCAGCCCAGGGCCGTCTGTGGAGTTCTGGCTCCCGCCTCCTACGCCCGGGGGACAACGGTGGGGGACAACGGTGGGGCTCAACGGCGGGGCTCCGATGCCCTGCTCACTCCCTCCAGCTACCTTCGACACACCCGGCCAGGATGCTGGCTCTCAGCTCTCATGACAACCCTAGCAAACTCCTATGCATCCCTCAAGACCCTCCTGGGCAAAGCGGTCCTTCCACCGCCTGGCAGTCTCTTCTGCCATCTGCCGTTCCTCATGGAGCTCAGTTGTGCCCAGCCCTGCAGTATCCACGTCCCTTCAGCACATGAGGCTACAACTGGGACATCTCTGGAGGGCTGTGAGCCCCTCAGAGACCTTGGGGAAGACCAGCCTCGTCCCCCTCTGGCCCTGCCAGCTCCTGGCTCTGCCCCCCACCTGGGTCCGCCCCATCCAGTCTCCCTCCCTGCACACTCCTCTCAAAGGGACTTCCCCTGGCTGGCCCGGGCACTGCTGCGGTGTGGCCCAGGGTAGGGGTGGCAGGAGGGACCCTTCCTAGACAGCTGGTGCCCGCCGGTCCCAGACCCTGCATGGGCAGGGGAAACGGAGGCCCTGGGCAGTCCCTCCGCCGAGGATCTCTGCTGGCAGGCTGGGGGCACAGGCACGTCCACCCTCTCCCAGCCCCTTGGACTCGCGGCCACAGCAGAGGCTCTGCGGTCCGGCCACTGGGCCTCCTGGCCCTGACCCGTGGTGAGAGGCCGGCAGAGGCAGCTGGCAGGGGGCTCAGAGCCCTGATGGCAGCCGGGGGGCTGTTGGGGTCACAGAGGGGTCTCGCCCTCACCTCCAGCATGGGGGGTGCAGGGGTCACACAGAGGGGTCTCCAGGCCTCACCTCCAGGATGGGGGGATGTGGGGGCTACACAGAAGGGTCTCCCGCTCTCACCTGGAGGAAGGAGGGCCTGTCAAGGTCACAGAGGGGTCTCCAGGCCTCACCTCCAGGATCGGGGGGCTGTCGGGGTGGCAGACAGGTCTCCAGGCCTCACCTGGGGTATGGGGAGCTGTTGGGGTCACAGAGGGGCCTTCAGCCCTCATCTCCAGGATGGGAGTTTGCAGAGGGTCACTCAGAGGGGTCTCCAGCCCTCAACTGGAGGATGGGGAAGGTGCCTGTCGGGGTCACACAGAGGCGTCTCCAGCTTCACCTTCAGGGTTGGGGGATGTGGGGGTTACACAGAGGGGTCTCCAGCTCTCACCTGGAAGATGAGTGGCCTCTTGGGGTCACAGAGGGGTCTCCAGCCCTCGCCTCCAGCATGGGGGTGGTTGCCGGAGTCACACAGAGGGGTCTCCATCCCTCAACTGGGGCATGGGGAAGGGGCCTGTCGGTGTCACAGAGGGTCTCCAGGCCTCACCTCCAGCAGGGGGCGGGGCTGCCGGGGTCCCACAGAGGGGTCTCCAGCTCTCACCTGGAGGATGGGGGGCCTGTCAAGGTCACAGAGGGGTCTCCAGCCCTGATCTCCCGGATCGGGGGGTGTCGGGGTGGTAGACGGTCTCCAGGCCTCACCTGGGGTATGGGGAGGCGCTGGGGTCACAGAGGGCTCTCCAGTCCG
>NW_007074531.1:0-37087 GCF_000164805.1 Carlito syrichta | reverse complement strand
CTTTAAAAATTGACCTTCCATATGACCCTGCAATCCCCCTACTGGGAATATACCCTGAAGAACACAAATCACTCTATAAAAAAGATACCTGCACACGTATGTTTATCGCAGCATTGTTCACAATAGCAAGAACCTGGAAACAACCATGCTGCCCATCAAAAGAGGACTGGATTAAAAAAATGTGGTACATATACACGATGGAATACTACGCAGCCATAAAAAAGAACAAAACCATGAACTTCGCAGCAACCTGGATGGAACTAGAATCTATAATACTGAGTGAACTCTCACAGAAACAAAGATCCGAGTATCACATGTTCTCACTCATATAATGGACCTTGAACATCCAATGTAATACTATAAGAAAATGACTGACGGTACTAGGAAACTATGGGGGGGAGGGAGATGGGATTAACAGTAGCAAATATCTGTCTGGGGCTGGGAAAACACCTCTTATCAACAGGGTGTCTGAATGAAACGTAATTGTACACCTAACCCTTAACTGTACCCCACAAAACTATAACAAAAATACTGATTAATTATTAAAAAAAAAAAAAAAAAAATTTTTTGAAAGCAGAATTTATTGAGAGGACAGAAAATTTCCCACAGTGGGAGGGGACCTGAAGGGGTTACCCTAAAATATTTTTCTTAATGTTTTATTTTTTAAAGGTGGGGTACAATTCAGGGTTAGAAGTACAAATGTTCATTATGCAGGTACCCTTGTTGATGAAGTGTTCCCCCCTGCTCCCCTGGCAGTATCCCACTACTGCTAATCCCTTTCTTGTAGGGAAATATAAAATATTTTAAGGGTTCCATAGCACACACACAAAAAATTACCTATGTGACCTTGGGCCAGTTATTTAGCCTTTCTAGACCTAAAATCATTTCAATTCAAATTTACCTCAAACTAAAGAAATTTCCTTCCCCCAATTCACAATCCTAGTCGTTCCTTACCTTCATTTTCCTATATTACACTATTATAAAGATCTCCTACTTGATATTTTGGTTTCTAGTTTTAAAACCTTAAATTCACTCTTCACTCTACTACTAGATTATTCTATTTAAAACACAAAACACGTCTTATTCACATTTGAGTCCTCAATGATTAAGCTGGATTGTTAGAAGGTCTCTTTTAAGATGAAACCAGGCTAATACTCAGAGCCGGCCACGTGGAGATTAAGAAACAAGCAGAAGGATTAGAGAATACAAAGGAGAACACAAGAATAAGCTTGGTGTGTGTGGTAGGAAGAATTCTAAAATGACGCCAAGATTCCCACTCTCTGGTGTACACACCCTGCAGAATCCCCTCCCCTCAAGAGTGTGTCCAATCTGTGAATGGGACATTATTCCTGGGATTATGTTAAATCATACAGCAAAAGAAATTTTGTAAATGTGATAAATCTCAGTTAGGTCTGAGTTAGTCAAATGGCAGGATATCCTGGCTGGGTCAGCCCTTATCATGTGAGGCGGTCTCCTCATCTGAGATCAGAAAGACTCATCTGCTGGCTTTGAAAAAGCAAGCAGTCATGCTGTGAGAGAAGTAAGCAGTCATGGCTAGAATCTGAGACCAGCCTTTAGAAGTTGAAAGCAACCCTCAAGCAACAGCCAACAAGACAATGGAGACCTCAGTCCTACAACCTCAAAAATGAATTCTGCTAACAACACATAAGCTTTGAAGAGAACAGTTGAATTTTAGATGAGACCATAGTCCTGGAGACACTTTGACTGAAACCTTGTGAGACCTGAAACAGAGAACCCAGTTAAGCCATGCCCAAACTCCTGACTCCTGTAAACTGTGAGATAACAAATGGGTGTTATTTTAAACCATGAAATGCGTGGTAATTTTGACACAGCAGTAGAAAACACATGCAGTATTGTTTAAGAAGCAACAGTAACAAAACCCAGCAAGATGAGGGTATAGTGGCCAGGGAGAGGTTGTTATGAGATTAGGATGGAAAGATAGACAAGGGCTTTGTGACGATTTGCTGTTAAAAGTGGGAGATTTTTATAATGTTATTTGTTAAGTATATTGAAAAGTCATTCTTGAGTTTTATGCATAGGAAGGGCCTGACTGCACTTTCAAAAAACATTCTGAATCCTGAGTATAACAGATTATAGGAGGGGGATAAGAGAGGAAGAAATGTGACTAGTTAGGCTATTGTAATATTATAGGTGAGAAATGAAGAGGGCTAAGTCTAGAATAGTAGAAAGAGAGGTTATATGTGGTCAGATATTCTAAAGTGAGATTAATAGTTACTGTGCATGGATTAGGTTGAGGGTGAGAAAGAGGGATACATCAGAGGTGACTTTTTTTTTTTTTTGAGTTGGAGTCTCACTCTGTCACCCAGGCTGGAGTGTAGTGGCACACTTATAGCCACCCCAATGTCAACCTGCTGGGTTCAGGTGCCTCAGTCTTCCAAGTAGCTGGAACTACAGACATACACTACCACACCCGGCTAATTTTTTGACTGATTGTAGAGATAAGGTCTCGCCAAGTTGCCCAGGTTGGTCTCAAACCCATGGGCTCAGGCAATCGTCTCACCTCAGCCTCCCAAAGTGCTGGGATTACAGGCATGAGCCATCGAGCCCGGCCAGGGGTGACTTTAAGTTGTTGGCTTGAAGAACTAAGTTGCTGGTGAATTTATTAGGATGGGGAAGTCAGTTGGATAATGGGATGGGGAAAATCATGAGTTCCACTTGGATACGTTGTTTAAACTGCCCGCTTTTCACCTGAACGATGATATGACTATCCACATCTGGGACTGCAGGCGCAATCATGACTGGAGGTAATAGTCATTAGAACGTAGGCAGTATGTAAAACAAAGAAAGGCACCGAGGCACCGATGCTATCGCTTAGGGAGACTGTGTTAATTGCAGATAAAGCAGAGGAGGATGAGTATGCAAAGGAGACTTAAATGGAGCAGTTAGGGAGAAAGGAATGAGGAAAAGTAGAGCGTGAAGCCATTTAAACTAACTGAAGAATGTATTTCAAGAAAGAGAAAGTGGCCTGACTTTATCAAATCCATCTGAAAGAAAAGAAAATACACTGAAACAGAGAAGTAACCATTGGATTAATAATTAATAATCTTGTATATACAGATGGTCGACTTCACAAAAGAAGTGTTGGGGTACTGGTTGTGATGGAAGTCCCCTTAAAGTAAAATAAGGACAAAATTTATGTGAAAAAAACAAATAAAAATGACAATAGATATCACTTTCAAAATATGTTGCTGTAAATGGCTTCAGAGACAGAAGCAATTGTGCTGTGGTAGCTAGAGTCAAGAGGAGATTTTAGAGTTTTGTTTGGTTGTTTCTAAGATGGGATATATCATAGCAAGTTTTTATATAATGTTATATAGTTTATATGCAGCATATATTTTATATAGTTTTATATAGTTTATGTGCAGTATATACTGCAGTAAAATTAAATTTGACTTTAGCAGATTCTACCTGATACACAAACAGCTAAGTTGAAGAAGATACCAGGAAACCACAGTGGTTCATGAGCTACATGACTGGCTCCCACACACTAGTTTCGCAACAAATATTTTTCAGATAATTTTATTCAAAGTTGTGAATATCAATGATTTCCTATTAGTATTAGTATTGTTGGACTATGGGTGGATTTACCCTCTATTTTCCAAACTATCTATAACATTTCTATGTGGGGTTTTAACAAAAAGTAATGATATTATACATTACTATTATAAAAGATAAATAAAATCTCAGCTGACTCAAACATCATACATGTGATATTTTAAAGGAATAAGAGTATTATCATGTGAAGCACAGAATTATACACATCTAGTGAAACAAAGCAACAAACTTAGTTTTAAAACTCAAATTATAAAGAGTTAACGGTTTTCAAACATATGCAGACCAAAAACTAACAATTTTTATTCATGGAATCTTAGACCATACAAAGACATTACAGATCTTTCTGCTCAGCCTGCTGCTAGTGCTGAATATCCTTCCTCAGCATCTTGGCAATCTGTGTTTCTGCTTGGATACTTTTATTAATCAGGAGCTTGCTGTTTCTCAAGGCAAGCACAGTGGATCACCTTTCACATGCTGAGCTAAAACCTGCCTCCCCCAGATTTTCCCCCATTAGCCTAAGTTCTGCTGTGTGAATACCTGGAAAGCTCTAAAATTAAAAGAATAAGATCTCTATAAAGCAAACTATTTTCTTTCAAACTTCTGCTACTAGGAATATTTCAGAGTGAGGAGAAATAGTGCTTCTGTGCTTAGCAAATGCGCTTTGTTGACAGTCAAGATTGATAGGCAAGACAGTACGTTTTACACAAATTATTTAGTGTCAGGAAACACTAAATTCAGAAATATGCTGCAGAAGCTGACATATTTTACTAAAATCAACTTTTGTTTTGCTATCTGCTATGGTAAAAGTGTTATCCATGGATAGAGGGAAATGCAGCAAATAACTCCAAACTCATGTTCTCTTTTTTCACCTAATTTAGCTTTTGTTTATTAAATCAAATCTAAACATTCATTTGCCTCCTCCAGTAAAACAGATGCCTCACAAAGTCAAAACTCTCACTGAAGCCAGTGGTAGCTATCAGTGCTCAAAGTCTAACTTGCACTGCAAAAACAAGTCGAAAAAAACCCATTCAATTCTATATTGGCTATTTATTGATTCCTTTCTTCTGAGACATTTCACACAGAATTCATTGCTATTATTGCCTTATGCATGGCAGTGCCTCGCTAATGAAGAATTTAGTTACTTTTTAAAGGGTTTACCTGAGCTCAGTAAGATATGCCACTTAAAAACAGTTTCACAATTTGTGAATTAATAAATAAGCCATTGTTCATCAAATGACAAAATCACTTGGAAAAACTTCAGATTTCATTAGAAGATCTCCATAAGACAACACAGAGTCAAGACATATTGTTAAACTAACAACACAAGCTTCATTTCATGCCTACTTGACTTCAAGATTTATTGTAAAGCTACAATAATCCAGACAGTGTGGTATTAGTGAAGACCAATAGATCAGTGAAACAGATCAGAATCCAGAAGTAGACTTGTACCAATACATTCATAAGATCTTCAAAGAAGAGCAATGACATTGCAATGGAGATAGTCTTCCAACAAATGGTTTTGTAACAACTGAACATTCTCATGTTAAAAAAAGAAAGCAGGGGGAAGGGCTGGGTGTGGTGACTCAAGCCTGTAATCCCAGCACATTGGGAGGCTGAGGTGAGGGGATTGCTTGAGCCCATGGGATCGAGAACAGCCTGGGCAACTTGGTGAGACCTCGTCTCTACAATATATCAAAAAATTAGCTGGGCGTGGTAATGTGCGCCTGTAGTTCCGGCTATTTGGAAGGCTGAGATGGAAGGATTGCCTGAGCCCAGCTGGTCTATGCTGGAGTGGCCGTGAGCATGCATGCCACTGAACTCCAGCCTGGATGACAGTGTGAGACTCTAACTCAAAAAAAAAAAAGAATTTAGACACAGATCTTAAACTTTTCACAAATTAATTCAAAATGGATCATAAATCTAAATGTAAAATTAAAAACTATAAAAGTTCTAAAAGACAACATGAGGAAATCTAGGTAATGTTGGGTTTGGCAATAATATTTTAGATACAGCACCAAACGTATGATCCATGAAAAAAGAGTAAGTTGGGCTTCATTTAAAATTAAATTTTAAAATTCTGCTCTGTGAAAGATACTCTTAAAAGAATGAAAAGACAAGCCATAGACTGGGAAACAATCTTTGCAAAACATATCTAATAAATAACTGGTATTCAAAATATATGAAGAACTCTTAAAATACAATAATAGGAAAACAAATAACCAAATTGTTTAAATGAGTAAAAAATCTGAACAGATACTTCACCAAAGAAAATATATAGATGGCAAATAATCATGTAAAAAGGTGCTGATATATGTCATTAGAGAATTGCAAATTAAAACGACGACATACCACCACTTGTCTACTCATCTACTCATCTTTTAGAATGGTTAAAACCCAAAACACTGACAATACCAAATGTCAGTGAGGATGTGGAGCAAAAGAAATTCTCGTTTACTGCTGTGGACATGAAAAACAGTATAGGAACTTTAGAAGCCAGTTTGGAAGTTTCTTACAAAGCTAAGCACAGTCTTACCATGCGAGCTAGCAATCATACTAATTGACATTTACCCAAATGAGCTGAAAACAAATCCACATAAAAATCTTCACAGGAATGTTTATAGCAGCTCTATTTGCAATTGCCCAAACTTGGAAGAAATCAAAACATCCTTCAGTCAGTGAATGGATAAACAAACTGTGGTATATCCACACAATGGAAAATTATTCAGTACTAAAGTACTAAAATGAAATGAACTACCAAACCATGAAAAGAAGTAAAGAAACCTTAAATGCATATCACTAAGTAAAAGAAGACAGTGTAAAAAGGCTATATGCTGTATGATTCCAACTATATGGCATTCTGGAAAAGGCAATGAAAAGATCAGTGGTTGCCAGTGATTCTGGGGAAGGAAGAGACGGATAAATAAGGGTGTGCAAAAGGTTTTTAGGGCAGTGAAATGATTCTGTATAGTACTGTAACGGTGGCTACATGACATTATGGATTTATAAAAGGTCACAGAACTATAGAACACAAAGGGTGAACCCTCATGTAAACTATGAACTTTAGTTAATAATAATGTAGCAATATTAGTTCATCAAGTTTAACAAATGTACCACATTAATACAAGTTGTTAATAATAGCAGAAACGGGAGGCAGGAGGCATGTGAGAATTCTGCTTATAGAATTATTTTTAAATCTATAAGCAAAATTGTATGCAAACATAGTATGACTGTGATTAAGAAAAAAGAGGAAAGAAATATTAGAAGAATAAACAAGAAAAAAATGAGGTTACCTCTCAGGGATGGGTAAAAGAATAGAAGGTATAGGAAAAAGGTAGGATTTCTCTGAGTATACCCATTTACATAGTTTGACTTTGGTCTATATTAAGGGTTTACATAGTTTAAAAAAAACAAAATTAAATCAAGAATAGCATGGAAAGTCCTTAAAATTTATCAAAAACAAAAGCATATGAACCTAGTTCTATACCAAATAGATAACATAGCTACACAGAAGAAGATAAACACAAATTAATCCAAGTAACTTAAACATAATATTGTTTGTAAGAAAAATTTCTAAGGACAAAAATAACTTCAAATAAATCTAGACATTTCCTTGGAAAATGTGGTAATGGTGGTACAGTAATTAAAATGTGTGTATATTTATGTGTGTGCACACATGAGTACATGTGCATGTGCTAGAACTGAGTACATGGGCAGTTATATTGATAATATTGGGACCTGAGATTCTCACCATGAAAGAAAGGAGATATAAACATGGATTACGGAAGAGAGAAAAAGAATGTTCTAGTGTTAAATTAGAATCAGATGTATCAGTAGGAACTCATGATTTGAGAAAAAGAAAATGCTCCCTACTGCTCTCCACTAAAAGGGTCTAGAAGTATACAGTACATTCCCTTATTATATATTTAAGCCTTGGTTTATGGACCTAACATTCCTCACTTGTAGTTGAGACATGCTATTCCCTTCTTAGAAAATTTCTTTTCTCTTCTTTACCTACTTAATGTTTACTCATTCTTAATGTTTCAGCTAAATATGACTATTTCTGGAATGCAAACAATAAATTACCAACTATTTGTCTCCTTAAGGCCTATGATGATTTCATACTACTTAATAGATACCCAGATATGAGTGCTCTGCCCAGCCCGGGGGTTTTCTTTATCAGACTATGCTGAACTGATTAATGTAGCTTGCTTTTTTCCTACTGTTGTTATTTTTACTGTCTCAAATACACTTTATTTTTCAAAGTTTATTCATTCACTCATTTGTTCATTCATTCTAATTCATTCAATAACAAAAGCAGTAAGCTGGTGATTCTCCCTAGTTTCATTCCATACTTGGAAATGTATCAGTATCCACCTTCCTCGACTTCAAATGACACACGTATACATACACTCACACTCCTCAAGTTCTACTCCTTCCAGAAATTCTTTTCTAATTAGTGGAAGAGAAGTAGCCATTCTTCCCTTATTTTTTTCTTTCTAAAACTGTGCGATGCATAGATCCCGCATTAATACAAGGTCTTACTAATAGGAGAATCAGGAGACTCAGGAGGCAGAACAGTGATTCCTTTGATAAATATTTCAATTACTTATTAATTCGTGTCTTCATCCTAGTTTTGCTCAACTCTGTGTCTACAGTGTTGCTTTTCTTAAAACATAAAATTCTGGGAGAGTAAAAAAGCAATGCCTTTTCACCCCTTAGTCCGGCAACCGAGAAAATAACAGCTGCTGGAGAGGGTGTGGTGAAAAGGGAACACTTCTACACTGTTGGTGGGAGTGTAAGCTAGTGCAACCTCTGTGGAAAGCAGTGTGGCGATTCCTAAAAGCTCTAAAAATTGACCTTCCATATGACCCTGCAATCCCCCTACTGGGAATATACCCTGAAGAACACAAATCACTCTATAAAAAAGATACCTGCACACGTATGTTTATCGCAGCATTGTTCACAATAGCAAGAACCTGGAAACAACCATGCTGCCCATCAAAAGAGGACTGGATTAAAAAAATGTGGTACATATACACGATGGAATACTACGCAGCCATAAAAAAGAACAAAATCATGTATTTCGCTGCAACCTGGATGGAGCTAGAGTCTATAATACTGAGTGACCTCTCACAAAAACAAAAATCCGAATATCACAGTTTCTCACTCATATAATGGACCTTGAACATCCAATGCAGTACTATGAGAAAATGACGGATGGTACTGGGAAACTATGGGGGGGAGGGGGATGGGATTAACAGTAGCAAATATCTGTCGGGGGATGGGAAAACACTTCTTATCTACAGGGTGCCTGAATGAAACGTCATTGTACACCTACCCTTAACTGTACCCCACAAAACCATAATAAAAACTACTGATTAATGAAAAAAAAAAAGAAATACTGATGACAGCCGGGCTCAGTGGCTCAGCCTGTAATCCCGCGCCTTTGGGAGGCTGAGGTGAGTGGATTGCCTGAGCCCGTGGGTTCGAGACCCGCCTGGGCAGCGAGACCTCATCTCTACAATAAATCAAAAAATCAGCCAGGTATGGTAGCACATGCCTGTAATTCCGGCTACTTGGAAGGCTGAGGGGGAAGGATCGCCGGAGCCCAGCAAGTCGAGGCTGCGGTGGCTGGGAGCGGCCACTGCACTCCAGCCTGGACGACAGAGTGAGACTCCAACTCAAAAAAAAAAGAAATACTGATGACGATAGTAACGTACTGAACACAGTAGTTGTACAATAGAAGTTCACAGAATGAAAATAATATCCTTGATAAGTGTTGAAGGACAGAGTCTTCTTATATTGCTGGGTTTTTTTGTTTTTTGGGTTTTTTTGAGTTGGAGTCTCGCTCTGTCGCCCAGACTAGAGTGCAATGGCCACTCCCGGCCACCACAGCCTCGACCTGCTGGGCTCCGGTGATCCTTCTGCCTCAGCCTTCCGAGTAGCCGGAATTACAGGCATGTGCCACCACGCCCGGCTGATTTTTTGATTTATTGTAGAGATGAGGTCTCGCTGCCCAGGTGGGTCTCGAACCCGCGGGCTCAGGCAATTCACTCACCTCAGCCTCCCAAAGGCGCGGGATTACAGGCTGAGCCACCGAGCCCAGCATATTGCTGTTTTAACTATCCTATAACTTCTGATAAAAATCCCTTTCCTTGCTAAAAGATACAAAAATTAAGTCGTTTGTAAGACTTGCTCAAGAATCTGTACTTTGGGGCAAAGTGTGTAATTACCAATGCAAGTAACTCGAATATACAATAGTAAAATGAAAGAATTTTGATAAAGGCATTCCACTTTAATTTCAACACACAGGTGCTGGTACTGATAAATGTAACCTGAAGATTTAATTCAGTGAAATCTGTGCCTGCTAGCATATTTAAAATAAACTGTTTGCATTTTCCTTCATATTATTATTCCAACCCCAAAAGCATCTTTTAAATATGGATTATAAATCCAGTTGCCTTAAGAGAAACTGAAAGGTTTTTCTTTTTTGTAAACAAGAAATTGTTACTTTTTTTGTAACAGTTCACTTAATAGAACTTTTTTGAGCTTAGAGGGTTAAACCTTCTGACCAAATAATTCATGCTAACTTTTAGCGTATTTGTGAGTTTATCGAACTCTGTTCAGAAGATAACTTTAAAAATATCAAAATATTTTAACAATGCTTGATGTTTTAATACTATAAATTTTTAAACATGTTGTCTCTCCTCCTAGAGGGATACTTCACAAAGAGGCATCCGTTACTCAAGCCGGGTGTGCTCAGCAAAGTGCGGGAAGAACCTAGAGGACCCAAAGCCCGATATTTCTGGTACTTCCGAGACCAGCAGCCCCCACTTAACCACGGAGGGTGCGTCCCCAGGCCCTCAGTGGACGCCTGGAGCCGAGGAGACTGTGGGACCTGAGGGTGGTCATCTGGAACATGCTCATGGCTCCCACCCACATACAGAAGGTCTTTTCCATCTTAAGCATTTATTACGCACTGTAGCTGTAGCTTTTGCGGTCTGAGTGCGACTGCAAAACCAGCATGAATTTCTTCTTCCTTCTTCACAATTTCACAAATACCTCTATAGATCTCAGCAACCTCAGCATATGATATTCTTCTTTCCTTATTGAGAACTTTCACCTCTTCGCTTAAAGGAGAACTTTATGGCTTCTCTTCTGCTTATCTGATTTGCCGGCGTCACTACTTTTGCACTCTAAGGATGTTATTAAATGAAACAAGGGTGACCTGAACCCAAGTGCTGTGATGCCAGGACAGCTGATCTAACAACCACACTGGCTACCAAGTGACTGAGGCAGACAGTGTTGACGGCATGGATGTGTGAATAGAGGGATGATTCATATCCCAGGTGACACGCAGTGGGAAGATGCAAGCTCCCATCATGCTACTTAGGATGGCATGCAATTTAAAACTTATGATATCTGTAATTTTCCATTTAATACCCCAGACTGCAGCTGACCACAGATAACTGAAACCACAAAAGTGAAACCTTTGATAAGGGGAGAATACTGCATTCCCACTCTAATTGCCAGGATCCACAGCTCCTAATCAGAAACTACCTTCAGAGCATGCGAGTGAATTTACCTTCTGCAATTCAGTAAAGTGTGTGATTGCCCCTTGACAGTGCTGGGTCATTGACTTGAAACAGAAAGCTCTGCTTAACGACTATAAAATAGTCTACAATCTCTATCTGCTACATCGGGCTTCTCTCTTACTTGTAAAATTCTGTAAGGAATGCAAGAATCCTACAAGCTCTACTACTACTATTCTAATTACTTGTACGAAGTTAAAGCTTTCGTGGGTACTGAGTCCCAAGAAACATGCTACAGTTTAACTTTGTTATCACATTCCAAGAACTGCTTATTTCTCAACCTGCCATACAGGAGTCCTGACCTGGTACCTGACCACATTTTTTAATCTGTTGCTTATGTCACCACTTCCTGACACCAGTTGAGACACTGAGGGGTTGCAAGTGATGAAAATGTGGTAAAAGTGACAGAATTCTAATTCAAACTAATCTGATCATAAACTGGAATTTATAATCTCTCAATCCAGGGATGGATTAAACAATAGGATGAAGATAAGTCTCCACAAAAATGAGCTAACAACAAACACGCTGCTGCTTCTTTTGTGGTTCAAATTCATTCTCTCTTATTACACATTGTCTTTTTTTTTTATGAGGTAAGAAACATAACCACCAAACATCTAAATTTTAGACCTCAAAGTTTCCTTGGCCATTAGCAAGGAACACTCTTTCTCTTGATTCTTGTTTTTTAAAAATTCCTGAAAATAATGCTAATTGCCCTGACTTGAATTAGGCTAATCTAAAATATTCCACTGTTGAATAAGATTGAGTGTCCTGGTTTGCTCAGGACAAAGGTGTTTCTTGGGACATAGGACTTTCAGTACTAAAACCTAGGCAGTCCGGGACAAACCCAGATGTTAGTCAGCTTAAATCAGGTATAAAGGTTGGTGTTTATGTTTATAAGAAAGTGGGAAGGAAGTGAGAAGTTCCTATGACATACAGACAAAGCCACACATCTAACAACTATGTGGTAGACTACAAAAGTAGCCACAGGTCTTTGGAGTGACTTCCAACAAAAAGTGTTTATTTCTCTACCCTTTGAATATGGGTTATTAGCCTTGTGATATGTTTCCGCTAAAAGCTGTGGCAGACTCAATATTGAGTTAGTTCCAAGCCCAGGCATCATAAGTCCTCATTTAAGACTTGAGGCTGCTATATCAGCCACTGCAGCCAGCTTGTTAGAGGGCACAGGGCCATGTAAGAGTAATCCTAGCATCCAAGCTATTCAATTGAGGCAATCCATAACCAGGCAGCCCCCAGGCAGTCACATGATTGCAACCAGCCAAGACCAGCCAAGCCAGAGGAAATACCCAGCCAATTTCAGCCTAGATGTACAAACTGCAGACAGTGAGCTTTATCATGGTTGTTATTTTAAACCACAAAGTTAAGGGTGGTAAGCTATACAATAAAATCTAGCAGTTGCATTAAACTGTGAGCTGACTGTTGATAATTTGTAACAGTAACAGTAAATGACACATCATGTCTAATATGTGTTCTGAGTGCTAGAATCTTTTTTGAAAGAAACTGAATTGACTGACTAGACTATTGCTCGTCTCAAAAATGTTTCTATACTTTGGTACCCAGCAAGCAGTTATGGGTACCTTCCTTCTTTATGCTTCAGTATGCCTGAAACACAATAACATGTCTCATGTCTCATGTCTCTACATATGGCATTTCCACTCCTCATCCTAGTTCATGTGTCATAATCCCCTTCACTTAAACTCAGCTCAATCACCACTTCTGTGAAGTTATTCTGAATCCTGTTCTTCATCCTGGGAGATTCAGCCATTCCCTGCTTTATTCTCAGCTCCCAGGACATATTTCTATATTTTTCTTGAAATCCTTATTATAAAACAATGTATTTACAAATGTGTCTCCTTACTAACCCATAAGGTCCATGAGTTCACATGTTTGTATTCCTGATTCCTAACGCAAAGCCTGGCATAATGGAAGCATACCATAAAAGTTCAATACATCGAATAAGAAATCTGAAATAGAAATATTTTAAATTTGGTTTGGGACATAAAATATCACATACCTATTATTACTGTGATCGGTTCCTGAATAACAGACATACATTTGGCATATTTATACTAACACTTAAATTACAAAGGATAGTAAATCAGGAATAATAGGACTACTAAAATCAGTCACATGACATTAAAGAAGTCAATTTCAAGCTTGACTTTGCTGTAGGTCCAAAGTTTACAACTTGTTCCTAAATAGAACTTAAATAATACCAAAAGATGTGTAAATTTGAACACAATCAGCCCAGTTCTCTGACAGGTGTGTTGGAGGCTAGGATGTGTACACCAGTAAGGAAAGTCCTCTGTGGGCTCACGCAGGAGAAAGATTTTGGCTTCCTCTCTCCACAGGCAGATGGCAGCCTTTTCCCCTGCACAGTTTCCGAGAATGCAACAAGGAAAGGTGACTGGGATGTTCCTTGGAACTGGCATACTGTTAGGCTTAGAGTAAAAAAGAGAATAAATTGAATATCCTCAAGGAGAACTAACTTATCCAAGACAATTCAATATATCTAGGCTCATTTCCCTGAGTCCAGAAATACATACATTTCTACAGTCTAGAAATAGAAATATATATAGTAGACTATATGTAGAAATATATATATTTCTAGACTCAGGAACTATAGAAATATGTGTATTTCTAGGCTATAGAAATATATATTTCTAGACATACACATATACATTACATATAATATACATATACACACACACTTTCTCATGAAAGCTGTGCCAATTTAAAAAATAAAGCTAAATTAGACTTCATTTCTGCCTCTTCACAGCAGGAAATGAAGGTCTCCAGCTTAGCACTGGCATGCCAAAGCCAGGTCAAGAAACAAGGAACTGGTGCACTGTCTGGTCATTCTCTAGCTAAAAATCTAGAAAGGTGATGCATCTGATATTTCTTCAAATTAGAAGACATTTCCCAGGACTTGACAGGGAAAAGATATGTCAGACAAACAGACATATACATCTTCTTTCTATGTCTCCAGAAGTGTCATTAAAATGATAAAAATGTATTCATAAAGGCATAAATACATAAAGACAAGCAGAACAAGAATGACAACTATAGTAACATTCCGGAAGCTGCAAGGGAGAGGTATGACAAATGACTAAGGAGACTTAAGAACTGGATCCAAAACAGGTCATAGGAACACCTACAAATCAACTAATGATACAACAGAAGATTCACAGATTTCATACCAGATATGTATGGAAGCAGAGGTGAATAAAAAGGCAAAAATATAAACTCTTTAAAAGTGTATTTTAAAACCAGTTAGAGTCCCATATGACGATCCCTCCTCAGTCTTGCAAAACACTGAAGCTTTTTTCTCTGAGGAGAGTAGAATAGTCCTCTAAATCAATAGCAGCTTAGGGTAAGGCAATATACTGAAAATAGGTGGTTGAGAAAACAGGCATACTGGATACTGACACTCCTGTGCTTTCGTTCCTTAATTCTCCCTAAGAACTTCCCATAATTAGGAGCTTGAAAGAGGGATTTTCTAGGACATATGCCTAGGTCAAGAGGAAAGAACTAAAGATACTGTCATCAAGTTTTCCCCAACTAAACAGCTGAAAAGAATCAACCTAAAGCAAAGCTTACAGCGACAATGGTGTTTAGAAGACAATATGGTAATTGCTCTAATTTCTTTCGGTAAGTTATTTTCAACTCTACAATTTCATGTCCAGTCTAACCATCAACCAAGTGTGAGGATAGAATAAAGACATTTTCAGGAAATCATTAGGAGATGTGTTCCACAAAACAGGGGAAGCTATGGTACATAGAAAGGAGGATATCCAACAGACAAATGAGGCATTGGAACTCCCCAAAGGATGGAGAAGACTTCGGAGGTTGACACTCAACAGAAGGAGCAGAGGTGACCAGCCCAGACATGGATTAACAAAAGGCTCACGTGAGATTCTTTAATACTGAGTGATCTATCACAAAAACAAAGAAGTGAGGACATATGTTCTCACTGATAAGCAGACATGAAACAATTATCATAATACTATAAGAAAGGAATTGGCAGTAGTGGGAAACTGCCAGGGGAGGGTGGGACAGGCTTGGAAGTAGTGGGAAACTGCAGGGGCGGGGAGGCACACTTCATCAACAAGGGTACCTGCATAATGAACATTTGTATACCTAACCCTGAATTGTACCCCACATCTTACAATTTAAAAAAAAATCTTTTTTAAGAGATATGAAAGGTATAGGATTGTCTGATGGATCTGAACATGTTGAGAAAAGATGAGTTTGGAAATTTATTGACTATAAACATAAATTAATCACAATAAAAGACATTATTAACTCTAAGGGAAACAAAAAATTGTAACGGAAAGGAAAAGGAATCAGGGTTTAGTATATGGGCATAACATTATAAACAATGTCTGTCAATAAACATAACAAGTTAATAGAAAACATTTATCTAACCCCCATTATATAATTAAATGTTGGAGGGATAATTATGTGAAATGTGTATGATTGTGGGTATCCTGCTATGGTGACGTGTAGGGGAGAGATGAATCTTATCTTCCATAGTGGGATGTTGATAGGTAACCACCAATACTCAAAAATTTAAAAGGTGCAAGCCAAATAGGTTAGAGACATAAACATCCAAATAATTAGATAAGAGAGATGAAACGGGAGGATGAGGAAGATGGGCAGGGTACTGCTCTTTTAAATAACAATAAGTAGAATCGAAATATTTGTCACGTCAAGTCAAATCCTTTAAAACTTATAATCTTGACTCAAACATAAAGACCAAAAGCATTCTACAACTGTCCTGTGGCAAAAAGGGCTCGAGAAATCCCACCTGGCTTGGGTCTGCCAAACCTCACAGCCACCTCCTCACTCTCCTCACGTCTTCAAAGAATGAAAAAAAAATTAAGGCAGAAAGGCACCAAATTCGAATTCAAGCCTAAGTCATCATGAGTTTTGTGACCATCATGAGGTGGCTGTGAGGTTTTCTACTTCTCTAACACGGGGTTGCCTGCCTTACCTTCCTCACAGAGGTGCTGTGAGGAAGAACTGAGTTATAGCTCCTTATGCATAAAGGTATACGCCAGTGAGGCATGAGTTTTCTACAGTCACTGAGTCCTTACCACATACCAGGCAGAGTTAACATTACTGCTCCATTTCACAGGATATTATATAACTTGGCTAAATTTAAAATAGGATTCCTTACCCATGATTACTCTTGAATAGACTCACAAATGGAATACTTGGTCATCTCTTGCAACTTGCTTCTGTGTTAGGGACCTGCAGCCGACAGACTCTAAGATGACCCCAGTTAGCCTTAGCTCCTGGTATTCATGTCCTCATGTAATCTCTTCCCACTAAGTAGAGGCAGAATCTGTGATTTGCTTCTAACCAATAGTATACAGCAAAGAAGATGGCCTTTCTTCTCCATGGTTATGTTACATAAGAATATATCTTCCATTTTGCTAGCAGATCCTCCCTGTTGATTCTCTTTCTGGCTTTGATGACATAAGCTGCCATAAAGAGAGGCCATGTGGTAAGGAATGGCGGGAAGCCTCCAAACTGAGACACTCAGTTAACAAACCACAAGGAGGTGAATCCTGCAAACAGCCATGTGAGCTTGGAACCAGATCCCTCCCTAGTTGAGCCACAGATGAGAGTCCAGCCCTGGCCGTTCCCTGTATTGTAGTCTTGTGAGAGAGCCTGAAACAGGGGACCCAACTCAAGCCATGCTTGAATTCCTGACATACAAACTTGTGAGATACCAAATGTTTTGCTTAAGACACTAAATTTGTGCTAATATTGTCACACAGTGATATATTAACAAAGGGTCTAACCAGAGGAGAGACCATGATTTCAGCACCTCACCAAATCTTAAGCGTTATAAAACAAAGATTATTGACTTCTGCTTGTCAAAGGCATAACCCCAGTTGTGAAGGGCCACCCCCTGGTTTGTATGCATCATTTGGCCACACATGTTGATACTGATGCACCTGCAAGCTCAGCACTGCAAGCTCAGTCAACTTCATTCTGGGCTACATCATCCAGAAGTCATAAAATCTCCCAAACAAAGAATTTAAACAGAATGCTGTTTTTAGCAGTGTCCATCCAAGATCACCCAAAGGGTAAAGTAATTCACTTCAGTATTTTAGAGGGAAGAGTCATAAGAGGTAACATAACAGAAATCTTTTTGTTAATAAAATTAAGAACAGAAGGGAAAAAAATCAAGTTTTTAGTCCTCAAAAAGTATACATTCTAATTGTAACACATTAAATATTTAACAAACCTCAATTTCTGGGTAAATACAAAGGAAATTTCCTTTTCTTTTCATCTAAATAGAAGGTGATGTGTAGGTGGCAAATTGTTGAGGTTCACAGAGCATATGTTCTTGCACAAGAAGAAAGGGGACCAGGGAACTAGAATTACAGATCAGGACAAAAAGGTCTGACACCAAGGCAGCAGCAGTAGCCACTTGACTCTCCACTTACTGGTTCTCAGAGGCTTTCTTGTTTAAGAGGTATCATAACTGTGTTGTAAAAGAAAAAGTGTAGCTATTTGTTGTTTGGATGTCCTTACCACACCAACACAGAAACTGAGTGTAGATGTGGGAAAACTTTCCAAAGAAAATCCACATACAGCTGTGAATCATCCACCTGAAGAACCAAGAGCTGAGTGGGCAATCATGGAGACAGACTGTCACTTACCCAAACCTCGTAAGTGATGCAGAGATGAAGATGGAGGTCTGAATTCCTGCAGCCGTCACAACTGGACGAGTGGTCTCCATCATAAAATAATGCTTACAAGCCAGATTCAACTTGGTTGGACTAATAAGAAAAATCAGAAATTCGACAACAGAACCTTGCTATCTAGATGGTTCCATGATAAAGTTGGTGAAAGGGGTTGAAAAGACAGAACACAGTGATGGAAGCTTCTCTTTAATGACCTGACATCACGAATACATCATAAATGGTGATGGACTAAACACATATTGTTCTTATTAACCATCACAGCGTGATCAATGGCTTACATTACCCTCAGCAGGTATCATTTGGATTCTGGATTAGTCTCCTTTGCTGCTGAAACAAATCACCACAAACTTGATGGCTTAAAGTAACAAATTTATTCTCTTTCCTTTCTGGAAGCCAGAAATCAAAAGCAGTTTCCCAAAGTGTTGACAGGCTGTTTCCTCTAGAGGCCCCAGGGAGAATCTGTCTCACACCCCTTCCAGTTTCCAGAGGACATGGGTATTCCCTGCTGCCCCTGGCTTGGGCCCTTCCTCTGCCTTCAACACCAACCGTGTAGTATCGTTTTCCATGATCACATTTCTTCCTTCTTTTTGTAGTCTACCCTCTCTCAGTCTCCCTCATATAAGGACAGTTGTGGTTACATTTAAGACCCACCCAGATAATACGGAACTATCTCCATATCTCAGAATCCTTCATTTAAATCACACCTGCAAAGGTCCTTTTGAATATAAAGTGACATTCACAGTTTCCAGGAATTAGGACCTAGATATCTTTGGGAGTCATTATTCAGCCTCTCACAGGACCTGTCTCATAAGTGTTACTAGGAAGCTGTTGGTCTGTGGTAAAGCGCTCATTACTCACATACGAAACTTCTGAAACATACGAAACTTAAATTGATTAGAGACTGTAAATTAACAGTATTCTGACTTCTAAACTCTTTAGTAATTGTTCTGGGAAATTTTTGAGTCATTCTTCTTGGTAAGCACAAAGCTAGAGAAACTTTTCGCGGGTCAATATCATCTTGGTGATCTATTAAAATTGCTGAGTGTGTGTATGTGTTTGTGTACACATGCACATGGGCACACACACACATGTGGTGAGGGTCAGGAGACTGGGAAAATGCATACTAAAGGTGAGTACTTAAAGGGTTCCAATGATACCTGTATGATGTTCTCATAGAATGATTCACACAATAATGACAACTGTGGGTGCTGGAATATATATCAGTAAGCGTAAGCATTAGGCAATTTTAGCCCAAAACTCTGAGAGATTTTGAAGCAGTTGCTCTGATACCTGAGGGTGTAACTGAGTTTGAAGGTGTGTGGGATGTGGAGAGGAGAAGGAATTAACTTGTATTAAGTGGTTACTGTATCTCAGGCACAAAGCTACAGGCTTTGCAGATTTTAATGTAAATTTAATTAAGCTCATAACAATACATGATGGAGGTATTAAAAGAAGAGGATAACAATACCCAGAGAGAATCAGATAACTTCCAAGTTGGCCATTTAGAAAATGGTATAGCTAAAATTCAGACCTATATTTTTTTAACTCTAAAAATTCATAGTGGGATTTCAGCATACTACAGCAGATATAGAAAAGATCAAAAGTCAAGAAAACACCAATGGTTCTTTCAGAAGAACTCTCTTTAAAAAATAAAGGATTAGACCAGGAAACTTAATATTATCACACACTCCCCAGTTGACAGTGGCAGCAGTTTATAATGGCTGCAAAGCCATGTACTAAACCCTATGTGTTGATGACACCAAAATAAACAGTTAAAAGCAGTATTCCCTACTTGTGGCTTCATGTTTCACGCTTCTCATTCTCCATCTCTTACCTAGGCAAAGAAGATTCATGGTATCTCTCCCCACAAAATGGGCTTGACAGCAAAGCCCAGTTTTTCACTTGATCTCAGATGCAGAATTATGCCTTTAACTGAAGTGAACTGCATGGGTTTTCCACAAGGCAGCTCATACACTTTCCATCTTATGGTCTCTACTTTCTAAGGAAACTTATTTAACTGAGATGTAATATTCCAGCTCAGGCTACTATGGAAATGATTGTCACAAACTTGATCCAACAGGAATCTGAGTTATTACCACAATGGGAAAACATCTGTATCATAAAGAAGACAAGGCTCCACCATGAGTGTCATTTCACTAGAATTCCTCTTGACTTTAAACCAGTACTCTTTGCCAATAATGAGATATTTGCAGCTCACTAATTAGAAGAAAGTTGAAATCAACACCATAAAGATATAAATAATTTACTGGAAAAAACAAATCTTTAGGGTCCATCCCTCCAAGGGCAATTAAAGAAATGACTGATTTCATTTTGATTCTGCTTGACTAATCTAAACTTTATGGGACAAAAGAGACAGACTAAGATGACATACCCAGCCCAAGCCTTGATTGAGATCTCAAGTCTATGCATTGTGTACATGTGTGTTTTCATGGAGGAATGCGCTAGGTAAGACATGTCATGAAAAGAAAAACCGAGAGCCAATTTTTTTTTTTCTTTATAATACTCCCGTAACAAAAGTCACTTTCCTCATTAAGAGGGATCCTTCCATATCCTGCCTTAGTCATAAGAAAGACTACATCTCTGGTCCTTTTAGTCAATATCTAATAAGAGCTGAAAACACAATGCAAGTAAGAATTGCTTTCCAAAGTACCTGTTTGTATTTGTTCATATGCATATGTACCTTTGATAGAGTAGGATGTCTACATCCTCATCATCAGAATCATTAATATTTTACCACACAGAGCAAAAGGATCTTATGAAGCTATGATTAAATGAAGGATTCTGAGATTGAGATACTATTATGAATGATCTAGGTAGACCTAATTAATCACAAGGGTTCTTATAAGAAGAATGCAGAATGGTCAGAGTTAGAGAGGGTAATGAGAAGGAGGCAAAGATCCCAATACTCCCAACCCATTATAGCATGAATTCCAATCCAAAATATCATCTCAAGTCCCAGATCTCATCATCTAAACCATCTATGTTTGTGGCTCTGTATATAATCCATCCTGGAGCAAACTCTCTCTCCATCTGTGGGTCTGCAAAGCTAGAAAACAAATGATCAGCTCAAAAAGTACCATGGTGGCACAGGCATAGGATAATCAACATGAACATTCCCATTCAAAAAGGAGAAAACAGGAGTCACTTCCCACGACATTTTGAAATCCAAAACTGGGCAAACTCTGTAAGGTTTCAAAATCCAGGAATAATCCTCTGTGGATGCAGGCTTCACCCTTTGGGTCTGTGGCTCTGCTATGATCTGAGTTATCCTTTTTTCATGAATGGTAACATGTACTTAAAGCTGCGTATTGCCTGCTTCCTAACTAGAGAGCTTTGAAAGTCCAACATCCTGAAAAAAGGATGTTCCTTCTCTGTCTCTTTAAGCCCCAGCTAGCACTGTTTCTGCTAATACAACATTCTCAAGAACTTTGTGGGTCTCCCATGTATGTGACAGGGAGTCACTCCACCAAACAAGAAGCTCTTCCATGAACATATGAAGGATAATCCTATCTTCATTCCAAGATTCTGTTGAAATGTGTGAAGGGATGCATACACATAATCTCTTCAAACAGTTGTCTGTGTGACTGAAATATTGACCTTTATCTAAAGTCCTTCCAAGGCACTAGCAAATACCTGTTCAGCCACACACTTGGCTTTCTCTCTAGAGAACATGTTCCTGTAATTAAATCTTCTAATTTTAGCATCTTTTGAAAGCCATATGCAGTGAGAATTTCCTAAATCATCAAGTTCTAGTTCCCTTTTAACAATTCTTCCCTCAATCTATTTTCTTTCACATTTCACTATAAGAAGAAACTAAGTCTCATTGTCAACAGTGCTTGAAAATCTCAGCTAAATCTCTAAGTCCATGGCTTATAAGTTTTGTTTTCCATATAATTGTAGGACAAAATTCTGCTGAGACTTCTTTCACCAAATAACAAAGAACCCCTAATTTCCTTCTGAGTCCTCATGAGCACGTTTAACATCCATATTTCTACTATCAGTTTGTTTATAATGTTTTGAGTATATTCTAAGATAACATTGGTCCTCTCCACCTTGCTCCTCACTTCCTTCTGAATCCTCATTGGCAGAGTCTTTAACATCTACACTTCTACCAACAGTCTGTTCACAGAAATCTAGGCTTTTCTATAATACTCCTCAAAATTCTTCCAGCCTCTACACCCCAGAAGCCACTTCCACATCTTGAGGTATTTGCTCGAGTACAACCTCACTTCCAGACTCCAAATCTATATTAGATTCCTATTTATGCTGTAATAAATCACCACAAACAATGCAAATTAATCATATTCTTATGGAGGTTAGAAAGCTAAAATGGATTTTGAAATGTACTGATCTTCACAAGTCTTACATGATTAAAATTAGGGTGTCGTAATCTTTACCCCCTTGGAATACTTTAGGGAAGAACTCATTCCTTGCCTTTTCCAGCTTCAAAAGGCTGCACACATTCCATCACTCGTGGCTGCGTCACTCAGATCTCTGCTTCTGTCATCAATTTCTTTCTCTTCCTCTGCTTCTTTTATGACATTGCTTTTTATGACACTGTGCCTCATGCCTCCTTTGCATAAAAATTCACAGGTCCCACAAAGATAATCCAGGATAATCTCCTCATCTCAAGAATCTTAATTTAATCATATGTGAAGCCCTGCTTGCTATACAGGCACATCTCATTGTATTGCACTTCACTTTATTGTTTTCTGCTCTCTTGCTCTCTTATCTGTTTACAAATTGAAGTTTTGTCACAACTGTGCATTAAGCAAGCCTATCACACCATTTTTCCAATACTATGTGCTCACTTCATGTCTGTGTCACATTTTGATAATTCTTGCAATATTTTAAATTTTGTCATTATTATTGTACTTGTATGGCTACCTGTAGTCAGTGATCTTTGTTGTTACTATCGGAATTGTTTTGGGGCATCACAAACCACAATCATGTAAGGAGGTGAACTTTATAAATGCTGTATATGTCCTGATTGCTCCACCAATAGGCCATTGTTCCCTCTCCTCAGGCCTCCCTATCCTCTGAGATACAATAATAACGAAATTGGGCAAATTAATAACTCTACGACGGCTTCTAGTGTACAAGTTAAAAGAAGAGTTATATATCTCACTTTAATCAAAAACTGCAAATGATTAAGCTTAGTAAAGAATGTATATCAAAAGCTGAGATAGGCCAAAAGCTAGGTCTCTTATGCCAAACAGTAAGGCAAGTTGTGAATGCAAAGGAGAAGTTGTTGAAAAAAATTACAAGTGCTACTCCAGGGAACATACAAGTGATAAGAAAGGGAAACAGCCTTGTTGCTGATATGGAGAAAGTTTGAGTGGATCAAACCAGCCACAACATTCCCTTAAACCAAAGCCTAAACCAGAGCACGACCCTAGCTCTCTTAAATTCTATGAGGCTGAGAGACATGGAGAAGCTGCAGAAGAAAACGTTGATAAAGCAGTAACAGGGTTTGAGAGGACTGACTCCAATTCTGAACAAAGTTTACTGTAGGTAAAATGCTATGGAACAGCATCGCATGCTACAAATAAATCTTTGTAGAAAAAAAGGAGCTAATTGACATGGAAAACTTCATTGTTGTCCTACTTTAAGAAACTGCCATAGTCACCCAACCTTCAGCAACCACTAGCCTGATCAGCCAGCAGCTATCAACAAGAAGGCAGGACCCACCACCAGCAAAGAGATCAACTTGCTGAAGGTTCAAGTAATCATTAGGATTTTTTAGCAATAAAGTATTTTTCATTAACATATTAGCATCTTTAAAAACATAATGCTACTGCACACTTAATGGACTACAGAATAGTATAAATATAACTTTTATATGCATCAGGAAACCAGGAAGTTCATGTGACTCACTTTATTGCAATATTCACTTTATTAACTGGTCTAGAATTGAATCTACAGCATCTCCAAGGTATGCCTGCAATAAAGCAACATATTTACATGTTCTGGGAATTAGGATATGGGTATCTTTGACAAGAAAATATGAGTAAATCCCTCATATTTTACTATTAAAAAGTTTTTGAGGCCGGGTACCTAGCATAGATAGTTACATTTTCAACTGGTAGGTTTTAGAAAGTATTCAGATATTTTAAAATTACATTTTAGTGCAGACCAAGCTGGCAGCCTACCCCAACTTCTCACCAGATCAAAAGAAAACTCCATCAGGTGTAAGATTAGGACAACCTAACCTTTCAATTCATGATAATAATTCATAAAGCACAAAAATCTCTAAGAAACTTTCAGTTTTCCTGACAAAGGCAGAAGGCCAAAGACCACCCCTCATCTGACCAAAGCTATAGAAATGATAATAATATCACCTTTTAGCTAAGGACCTTGTGGATTGGAAATGTCTGACAGGTCTCCCACAAGAGACAACATAGTCAGGATAAGACGAACCTGCCCCTCCTCCCCTCCCATCAGGAGTCCAGATGTCAATCTCCAGAGTGGCAGCCTCTAGGCTCCACCTTTTTAGCACATCAACTGTTGTGAAGGAATATCAGGCTTATTGTAAAGAGCAAAAGTGCGATTTCTTTCACCCATGCCAGCTCTGGCAGGTCACTCTCTTTTCTCCCTTCTTTCTCTAATAAATTTTGCTTGAAAACTTTGCTGGCCGCTCTAAAATTCATTTTAGAAATGAGCCAAAGAATCCACATGTTTTGTACCGCACCCCACCTGGCATCACCGGCGCCCAACATGGGGCCTGAAGATCAACAATTGTGGTACCACGAGGTCTGTAAGTATGGCAGCAATAGCTTTTCTCTCTCTTTCTCTTCTCTCTCCTTCCTCTGGCCTCTGCCATTTTCTCTTTCACTCCTCTTCCTACTTGGGGTAATCTATGGACTCTCCTATTGCTCTGTTTCTGCTCCCTCTGGCCAAAATTACTGGCCCTCCTTGACAGAAGATGAGCAGAAGTGGGATGGAATCTAGCTCCTGCACCGTGCAGAACTGAAACTTGAGGCACAGAGGGAGTGGGTGAGGCCAGGGTACCTTACCGTGTCACATCAAAAGACCCCACTTTTTTTTTTTCATACTTTGCTCTCTGTTCTACTGAAGCGAGGGAAGTTTTCCTACTTGGAATGAGGACAAAATATTTTTCTGTGGTATCTTTTAAGCAGTTAGACTGTTCTTGTTTTCAAATGCTAGCAGCCAGGTTACTTGGAAGTGAATCTGTTTCTAAAGATTTAGGCCTTGCCCAAGATTGCAATCAACTGTTTGTCTCTGCAAAACTGCTCAAAGGCTCTTAGAAGTGTGTAATATATGCTAAGCCCTTATTTTAAAATTTAGTGGTAGATAGCACACTGTACTGTAAGGCTCAATAAGGGTTTTTTCTTTTTTTTTTTTTTGGAAAAGGGAAGTTAAGTCATCTGTTGTGCCTGACTAGCACCCTCTTACGAGACAGGTACAGCTTTAATGCTGAACACTCTCTGTGTGGCATAATGAGGTTTGTGAACTGGCCATTCCCACCTGATTAAGTCACTTTACTGAGCCCAGTACTTGTCCTGCCAGCCAGACGAAATACTGTGTACCCTGCAGCACAAGGAGTGTGAGACCAGATCACTTTCACCCAATTGTTTACACCTCACAACTGAGATTGCAATTTAGTAATTTATAGTCTTGACAAATTTGTCTGCTCATAATTAGAAATAAGTAGGAAAAGATCATTTTATATCTACGCAATCTGTTCATCCCAAAAGATCTTTTGTATTAGACCATTTCAAAGGCACTGTTGGAAAGTCCTGAATTAAGCCTCATTGGTTCGTGGCCCTCAGCTCACAGGCCCACAGGCACAGGAAGTCCTATGTCAGTGGATTCTGAAGCAGCAGGAGGCTTTGGCCAGGGTAGGGGATGCTCAGCTCAGGAAAGGTCACCACGGTCCCAGGGATGCCTGACATCGCTGTTTATGGCTTTCCCCCCCTAGAATTCTCCTATGAGGAATGTAGTGCACAAATGTTCAAAGGAAAAATTCTGGGTGTTATCTTTTGTTTCAGAATTTTCCTGAGAAACACAGTGCACAGGGATTCAAAGGCAAATTCTGGGTTTTCAAGGAATGCAAACAAGAAAATGGGTAATAATCTATACCCTCAGACACCCCACTGGGACAAATTTTTAAAAATTGGAAAAAAATTAGAAGTATGCAGTTTAAAATGAAAAAAGTTAATACATTATTGTAATCATATTTGAACTCAATACAAGTTAACAGATGATGGGGTTTGGAAAAGAAACAGGACTTTTTGCTTTAATATTATCTGGTAATTAGATTCATGTTGTAGACATGAAGAGAAATGGTCAGAAGTTCCACATGTAGAGGCATTTTTAAAAATTTATTTCACTACTTTGCAAACAAGATTACATCCTATGGGTTCCTAAATACCCAACTCCAGAGGCTTGACTCAGAACTACAAATACCAAACTCTGAATTACAGAAAACTATTGAGGTTTTCAGCAACAGGACATTGAGGAAAAAAAGAGAAGGACTTCAGGATAAGTACCAGCAAAACAAAAAGCAGACAAACCTATTGGCAGTAGCCATTAGCGGCAAAACTTCAGAGACCAGGTAAGACTAGACCTGCTAAGGAGGATGGTATCTGCTGCTATGGATGCAGTCAATCTGGGCACTTGAAGCGCAATTGTCCTTGATGGCCTAAGCCCACAGGACCTTGTCCAACATGTGGACTGGAAGTCCACTGGAAGAGCCAGTGCAGCCTCTCCCAGAGGGGAGAGGAAACACCTAGCTCAGTAATGGTGGCCACTGACTGATGGGGCCCAGTGACCATGGCTCAGCCCAGCACTGTATTTACCATCACCTCAGGGGGTCCCTGGGTCTGTATAGATGTGGCTGGGGTCAAAATTAATTTCTGAATTGATGCAGAGGCTAAGTTTTCAGCCCTTGTACTCATGCTGAACCTCTTTCTCCAGACACCTACTCCCTAATGGGAGTGGCAAGGTGTTCAAGAGTTAAACGTTTCACCTATCCTCTAATCAAAAGTTACTAAGAGGTTAATTCAAATTATGAATGTAAAAAGTTATGTATAAAAAGGTTAAAAGAAAGAGACCAGAAAGCAAAAATGTAAAAAAACTTGTTGGTATAAAAGTGAAGTTTTGGTAAGGAAGGATATAAGAAAGACAATAATTTTGTATAGAAAAAGGTCTTGTATGGTAAATTTTTGCCCTATAATAAAATGGCTGGTTAGTTAAAGGAAAGAAAGTATAGGAAAAAAATAAGAGGGTTCAAGTATGTCAAAAAATAGTATTGGACATCCTAAGATGGTTTGTTGAATTAAATGTGTGAGAGGAATTCTGTGAACAATCAAATGTTAAAAAAAAAATTAGTTATGTCTATGAATTAACCATTAATATCAATCACTGATATTAGGCCAAAACATCATTATGTCAAAGTAACAGTACTTTCTTCTTAAAACACTAATCTGTCAGGCAACCCCTCAGGACCCCTCCCACTATGGGAGCTTTCTGTCTTTTCAATAAATCCTTTCTCAAAATAAAAACCAAAAAAAGGGCTAATCTGTCAATCTTTAGTAAATAACTAAAGTTTTAAAATCAGCAAAATAGAATGTTTTCAACATTTAAATATTTTATCTAAGTCTATTGGTTCATTGGTTATCATTTCTGCTAAATGTTTTAAAATATAAAACTTTGCTTCTGTAATACTCTTTATACTTAAGTTGTCGGTAAATTTAAATATTAAATTCAAGCTGTTAAAGGTTGATGGCAGTTTAATCACATATATAGTCAAGTTAGCTAAAATCTAAAAAGTGTCATTCAGAGCAAATTGCTAACAACTTTAAAATCTTCCAGAACTCTTATTAAAAAACTCTTGTGCTCATGAGGATTGCTAATCCAACATAGGATTGCTAACAGAACAAGAGTTAATAGCATAAATTGAGTTAATAAAAACCATATAATTTTATGGCTTCTTTTCTTAAAGTATTACTAATTATTTGTTATATTTTTCAGAGTCAAAAGAAAAATCTTTTTCTTGGAGCAATTTACAATTTTTTTCACAAATAAGTAAAGTATGGTCTTGTACACAAAATTAATGTTTTTTTTCTCTGCCTAATTTCTCCAAAATGTAAAGGAATTGTTTATTAAATTCTTTTTTTTTTAATTTTTTTGAGTTGAAGTCTCACTCTGTTGCCCAGACTGGAGTGCAGTGGCACACTCATGGCCACTGCAGCCTCGACCTGCTGGGCTCAGGTGATCCTTCCACTTCAGCCTTCCAAGTAGCTGGAACTACAGGTATACGTCACCGCACCCAGCTAATTTTTTGATTTATTGTAGAGATGAGGTCTCGCCAAGTTGCCCAGGCTGGTCTCGAACTGGTGGGCTCAGGCAATCCATTCACCTCGGCCTCCCAAAGTGCTGAGATTATAGTCATGAGCCAACATACCAGGCCGCTTATTAATTTCTAACAGTATGGTTGCTTGCATACTTTCAATAAGAATCTGGTTTTTTTTTTAGCAAAATGCGATTGGAAACACTGGCTATTTTATCAAGGCATTAGCTGGAATAATATTTCAAAACACACTCCTTTAAAGAATTAAGATTAAGGTTTAATCTGATCTGAGATTCCTTATGGAAAGAAAGTTTCCAACAAAGCTGATTTAAAAGGCCTATATGGCAAATAATCTCATTATACTTTGTGTGCAAATAAGATATATTAAATCTAAACAAGTAAACTAATTCTACTATAGTTTGTGTTTCGAAAGAAAGAGGCACACTGTTTTAAATTCTCTTGTTCATTGTTTTTAAGTTTTATTGTTTTCTACAATTTAATTATATCATGAAGTCTTTTCTGGGTGCAGGCCTCCAAATATTTTCAGGTTTCTCTTCAAATTTTATATAAGATTCACTTGTGTGCCTGGTTCAAATTACAGTCCATAAAAATCTATCAGGTTGCTGCTACAGTCTAGAAATACATCAAAAACTCTAGAAACTAGTACTTATAATAAAGTTACAGAAATTAAAGTTTATCATTTAAATTATACTGATAACCACAGGCTATTTAGCCCTTGTACAAAAGATAATCAGCCACCACCTAAATTGTCAAAATATATACCTGGCTTCACTTAACTTCTCTACTTGCTGTTCAAGGGATGGGGGATCTTGCAGTTATTAATAAAACCTGCTGTACTTACATAAATGTTACCGGGCAAGTTGAAGAAGATTTAAAGAAAATTTATGACAGGGCTAAGCGGCTCCATGGTTTTACACAAGGAGTCTCTGCTACAAACACTATTAAAAACTATATGCCTCATTTGCTTGGATTGTTCCTTTTATTAGGCCTATTATAATGATGATAATCCTGCTAATTTTTGGGTCCATGTCGCTTTAACTGTCTGGTTAAATTTGTTTCTTCCAGAATCTAGCCATTTCATGCAAGGATTCCAGCCAGTGCCTACAAACAATGCCACTGCTGAAACAGATCTGGAGGCCTTAGATCAGACAGGGAGAGATTTTTGAGGCAAGACCACACCCACTGACAGCTTCGAATCAGCTACAGAAGAATGACCCTCACCCCTCCATGCTTCATATGATTATGGGATCAAAAATCTCTAAGGGGCGAGTTGAAGCAGGGTAGCTAGCACAGGTTAGACACAGATAGATTAATTTCCAGAAGGTCGGTTTTAGGAAGCGTTCAGACATTTTAAAATTACATTTTACTGCAGGCCAAGCTGGCAGTCCACCCCATCCTCTCACCAAATCAAAAGAAAGCTCCATCAGGTGCAAGACCAGGACAGCCCAACCTTTCAATTCACGGTTCAGCAAAATAATCTCTAAGAAACTTTCAGGCTCCCTGTTGAAGGCAAAAGGCCAAGGACGACCCCTTAACTGATCAAAGTCATAAAATGATAGTAAGACCACCTTTTAGTGAAGGACCTTATGGATTGGAAAAGTATGACAGGACTCTCACAAAAGACAATGTGGTCAGGAAAAGACCACCCCTCCTCTCCTCCCCTCCCATCAGGAGCCCAGAGATATCAACCTCCAGAGTGGCGGTCTCTAGGCTCCACCCTTGTAGCATATCTATCGTTGTGAAAGCATATCAGGCTTATTGTAAAGAGAAAAGGTGTGATTTCTTTCACTTCTGCCAGTTCTGGCATGTCACTTTCTCTTTTCTACCTTCTTTCTCTAATAAACTTTGTTTGAAAACCTTACTAGCCACTCTAAAATTCATTTTAGAAATAAGCCAAAGAACCCACAAGTTTTGCACTGCACCCCACCTGGCATCAGTTTTTACTTATCTTTATATTTGAAATATTTTTTTTTTCTGAGTATAAAGTCCTAGATCAACAGTTATGTTTTTAGTCCATTGTCTTCTGTCTTGCATAGATGATGGTAAGTCCACTGTCAACCTCATCTTTGTTTCTCTGTAAGTAATGAGTATTTTTCTCTTTTCTAGTGAAAGTTTTTCATTGCATCTCTAGTTTTCAGTAAGTTGAATATGATGTACCTTGGGGTGTTTTTTGCTTCTTCTGCTTTTTTGTTTCAAGTTCTTGAATCTGTGGGTTCATAATTTTCAACAAATTGGGAAAAATTTTAGTCAATTTTTTTCAGCTGCATAATCTCTGTCAGTATGCTTTCAGATGCAAAAAGGCCATTTTTTCAAATTATTACTTCTACTCACCACCCTATACTGGAACAATTATGTGTATAACATTGATACAGTATTCTACCCAACAATTGTAGAATAAACATTCTATTCAAGAGCAAATGTATTTACAAAATAGACATATAATAGTAATCTAATAAAACAGATTTCTCTCCTTGCCCTGGGCCTTCAGCATTTTTACTATAATGTGTCTGTGGATCTCTGTGTTTAACTTACTTCAATTTCTTGAGCTTTCTGAATGTGTAGGTTATTAATTTTTAATAAATTTGGGCAGTCACTATGTCTTAAAATATTTTTCTGCTCCATTCTCTTCTCTCCTGGTGCTCCTGCGCACATGTTCAGTGGGTTCCACATTTCTCTGAGGGTTTGTTTGCACTTCTGAATTCTTTTTCACCCTGATTTTCAGAGTGCATAATCTCTATCAGTATATTTTCAAGGTTGCTATTTTTTACTCCTGGCAGTTTAAATTTTATCGTTGAGGTCCCTAGAGTGAATTTTTCATTTCTGTTATGCTTTTCAACTATTTGATTCTGTTTTTGCTATGCTTTCCTTTAGTTTTTAAATCACAGTTTCCTTTGGTTCTTTGAACATGTCTATAATGGTTCTGAAGTTTTCATCTGTTAGTCTGACATCTAACCACTCTCACAGGCAGTTTATTTTGCCTGCTGTGTTTATAGTGTATGAGTCCCGTTTCCTATTTCTTTTCATGTCTTGTAATTTTTTTTGGTAACTGGACATTTTATGGAATATACTGTAGCAACTCTGGGTAAACCCTTTTTTGGTAACTGGACATTTTAGGTAATATACTGTAGCAACTCTGGGTAAACCCACCCCTGCTTAGGGATTGTTATCATTTACTTGTTTGTTTAATGACTGGCTGGATTATTTTTGTAATATCTGTTTTCCCCCTGTAGTGTTTAACATTTGATACTGCTTCTCAGGGGGTTGTAGCTTTGTATAATGTATGCCCACAATCATGGAGTGACAGTAGTTTTGGCAAGTCTCTGTTACTTTCTTGACCACACTGAGTTATTAAGCTACACTAATTGCCACCTGGCTGACATATTGTTTTCAACAATGCCCTGCTGTTTAAATTGTTCTATAGACTGAGCCATCAAATTTAGGTTCCTTTGAAGAAATAGTTCTCAGTTCAGTGTTAAGAGATTTTCTCAACCTTTGGGTGGGCTCCTCTATGCTATCTCTTTCACAGGGTCTCTCCTTCTCCTCCCAGGCAAAATCTCTGAGTCAAGGCTCTAGAGCTAGGGAGGCAAACAATGGCACATATTCTAAGTGGCACTATCACTTTAGGGACTAAGTGCTCACTGGGGGTCAGGGAAGGCAGAAGGTGGACGGACGACAGCCTCTTAATATTTTTTGGCTTGTTTCATCCAGAGTGCAACCTTATAGGCCAGGGCAAGGATGATCCAGGACCTCAGTATTCTGAGCAAGGCCACATCCAAGATGGAGCCTGCATCCAGTCACTCAAAACTTAGCCTCATCAACAGGCAGCTATGGCAGGACAAGCAGAGCTGATGTTCCACTTCTGCCAAAAGGCAGCCTGCGAAGTGGGAGCTGGGGGAGACAGCATGTGTGATCTTGGCTGCACCAGTCTGGGGTGGAGTTTCCATCTCCCTGAGTTGGAAGAGGGGACAGGAAGAAATGGGTCTTGGTTTAGATACCACAAAGTGTCACTGTTCTTATCAAAATACAGATTTCCTTGAATGTTTTTTCCTTATTACTTAATATACTTAGGACCATTTCCAGAGACATTAAATGGTGGGTTACTTTTTAAAAAAATTACCTTCATCAGTTTTGCTGGGGAGGGGATCTGCTGAGCTCCTTAAGCTGTCATGCCAGAAGTCCCTCCAGGTCAGTTGACTAAGAAAGATGGCAAGGTAACTCAATGAGGAAACTGGAGTCTTTTTCCAAAAATGGTTCTAGACGAAGAATATTTAAAAAAATAAAACTCAACCTTTCCTTATGTCAAACAGAAAATAATTGAAATGAATCATAGTCTGAAATGTAAAACTCAAACAAGAAAACTTCTAGAATAGAATTCTTTGTGACTATGACTTTTAGATAGGCAAAGATTTCTTAGCTAAGACACAAAAAACATGAATCATACACAAAAATATATTGTAAAATTAGAGTCCCTAAAAATTTATAAAGTTTTTCCTTTAAAAGATACTGTTGGAAAAATATTAAGGCAAGCCATGGACTATGAGAATAACTTTACAAACAATAAACCTAACAAGAAACTTGTTTTCAAGATATGAAACAAATTCTTTCAACTGAATAACAAAAATATAAACAACTCAGTTTAAAAATGGGAATAAGTTTGTACAGATACTTCAAAATATGAAGATGCCAAATAAGCAAATAAAATGATGTTCTGTAATACTGCTAGTCCATATACCTATTAGAACGACTAAACTTAAAAAGACTGATGATTTTATACATAGCCAGGGTTAGGAGCAACTGGAATATTTATACATTGCTGGTGGGAAGTAACATGGTGCAGTCACTTTAGAAAGCAGTTTGGCAGTTTCTCTAAAAGTTAAACATAGACATAACACACAATGCAGTAATCCCACTTGTACATGTTTACTCAAGAGAAATAAAAACACAAAGACTTGCATGCAAATGTTCATAGCTTTATTAATTATGCAGAAACCTAAAAACAACCCAAATGTCTATCAACAGGTGAATGAATAAACATGTTGTGGCATATCTATACAATGGAATACTACTCAGCATTAAAAAGAAAAAACATATCAGTGAAAGAAACCAGCCACAAAAGACCATACAATTCTATTTATATTAAATTCTAGAAAAGACAAAATCATAGAGATAGGAGACAAACCCGTGGCTACCTAGGGATGGAGTGTCTATGTGGAAATTAACTGCAAAGGAGCATGAAGGATCTTTTGGGGAATGACAAAAGTATTCCCTACTTTATTGTAGTTTTAGTTATATTATATACATTTTAAAGCTAATCTAACTGTACCCTTTAAGTGGGTGCATTTTATTGTATCTAAGTTATAGCCCAGTAAAGTTTTTTTTAAGAGCAATAGAAGAAAAATATTAAATAGTTTAAAAATTATAGAAAAAGATCAGAGAGATTGAGATATTCAGTCTTCATTTATGTTGAGCAAGCTAAGGTACTAGCTATCAGAGATTCTGAAGTTATGTTGGATATCAACCAAAATGTTCTTTTGTCACTCATTTTAATTCATTTGTAAAACCAGTATTTCTCTTAAGCCAGGTTTGTGAAAATTAGATTTAAAAACGATTACAATACTCTTTCAACAGAGTTTTATTGTTACTTGCTAATTTAAAAAAAGGGAGAATGTTAAGAGGTCATGGTTAACAAAGCTATGATATACTGGGATTTTGTTCAGCAAATACTTCTCTTCCTTAGGTCAGAGTATACATAAGCACAACCCAGGCACCCAGTGTGCCTTAAGGCTAGACCTCAGAATGAGGCGTGAGTAGCACATCTGAACTTACCCCAAAGCCTGAAACTGAACCACAGCCTAAAGCAGAGCCATCTATGAGTGAGAAAATAAAAAAAGTTTCCCATAATAGGACAATAAGTTTGGTGGAGGTTTATTATACAACATTACTGTGGCAATAGTTGGCTAACATAAAGCTAACATTGGTGGATAAATTACAGTGTTCTAAACACTGAACCACAAAAAGGGCATATGTATTCCCCATTTGATCATCACAATGATTCCGTGAGAAAAGACAGTTTAATTATCCTTTTCAAATCCATGATGAAGCTGAAGCACAAAGAGGATAACTGTATTATCCAAAGTCTCAGAGCTAGTAATGATCAAGTAAGATTTAAACTCAGGAAGTCATGACTCCAGTACTCACCTTCTTATTCATTGTGCTCTATTAGAGAGAACACTTAATCAGTGCCCCCCAAATAAATACAGTGAGTACTGTAATACAATACAGTGCAGTACTGTCAATAGTTTTACAAAAAAACTTTATCCAAGATATTATTTTCCATAAGTAAGAAAGTAGCCTATTATCAGACTGCAGTGAATGCATTAACTATCATGGCCAAACTATCTTTTTGAATTCTATTCTTCAAGTTGGGCTGCTAAATAATAGCTAACACTTTTCATTTTCCAGATACTGCTTCCTCCTCTGCCACACCTGTCAATCTTCATACCTGTATCTAAACTACCATCTGTTTACTCTACTCCAACTCTTGGGTTGTCAGTGCGCCAGTGCTCGTAAAACTGCTCTGCCCTGACACAATTACAAGGTTATTATTCTTTTTTTTTTTTTTTGAGTTGGAGTCTCACTCTGTCGCCCAGACTGGAGTGCAGTGGCCGCTCCCAGCCACCGCAGCCTCGACCTGCTGGGCTCCGGCAATCCTTCCGCCTCAGCCTTCCAAGTAGCTGGAATTATAGGCATGTGCTACCACGCCCGGCTGATTTTTTGATTTATTGTAGAGATGAGGTCTCACTGCCCAGGCGGATCTCGAACCCACGGGCTCAGGCAATCCACTCACCTCAGCCTCCCAAAGGTGCGGGATTACAGGCTGAGCCACCGAGCCCGGCTAGGGTTATTATTCAATAAGCTGATGAACCGTTCGTATTTCTTTGCAACACCGTGCTTATTCATGTCAATTCCCTTTTGCATTACCTACAGTAACTATTCCAAATTATTAAAAAATATATATATAAGCCCTAATTTCAGTAGCACTCTTCACTCTCAGAGGATCTGTCTCTCATTTCACAAAGAATATTTCGTGCAGCATTAAATTTCACTATTTTGTTGGCTTTATACCTATCTCTTACTACCTCTTGCTCTTGTGTCTCAGATGACTAATTCCATCCCCATATTATAGATTCTCATTCTTCCTTCCTATACCTTGCTCTATAGATTGAATATATTTTTTCTCTCTACTGGGAATCCTACACAGTTCTCTCACATCTTAAAGCAACCTTCCTACAAACCTGATGCCTCCACAAACTGCTGACTCTTATCTCTCCTTGCTTTCACTATCAAACTTCTTGAAAAAACAGTCAAAATCAGCTATCTTTACTTTTTCACTTTCAGTTCATTCCTTAATGCTCTACAATGTGAACCTCCTTCTGCGAACTTCACAAAAATATTCTCTCAAATAATACTGACCAGTTTCCAAACTGCCCAAATTGATGGTTTCCTCTCAGTTATCATCCTACCCAACCCTCTCTGCAGTTTTAGATGACACTGTTGACTACATACATCTTTTCCATTCCTCCAAACCCACCCCATGCCCTATTTCTTCCCCATCTGTGTTCTCTATTATAGTTATTGGTATCACTCAGTTACCCAGACTAGAAGTCTTAAGGTCATTCTAGTTTTTCCTCTTAACATCTCCAATATTAGTATTACCATCTTATTCAGCTCTCACAATCTCTTAGTAGGGCTGAGATTATTTATTATTAAAAAGTATTCTAAGAGGAAAGTTTGTAGGTAAATTGCTAGCTATGCTTACCAAGGAAAACAGAGGGGAGGAAGACCCAAATAAACAAAATCAGAAATGAAAAAGGAAACATTAAAACAAATATCACAAAAATACAAAAGATAATCAGAGACCATGTTCATCCATTATGCATTGCTATAAAGAAATACCTGAGACTGGGTAATTTATAAGGAAAATAAGTTTATTTGGCTCACAGTTCTGCAGCCTATGCAATAAGCATGGTGCTGGCATATGCTTCTGGTGAGGGCTTCAGGAAGCTTCCAATCATAGTGGAAGGGGAATGGGGAGCCAGCATATCACATGGTAAGAGAGAAAGCAAGATAGATAAGGAAGTGCCAGGCTCTTTTTAACAATCAGTTTTATCGTGATCCAATAGAACAAGAAATTACTCATTAATGTGGGAGTGGCACCAAGCACTTCATTGAGTAATGCACCCCTATAACCCAAACATCTCACACTAGGCCCCACTTTCAACGTTAGGGATCACCTCTCAACATGAGATTTGGAGAGGACAAACATCCAAACTATATCAGAGACTATTAGGAACAACTATAGACAAACTGAAAAACCCGGAGTAAATGGCTACATTCCTGGACATATACAACCTACCAAGATTTAATCAGGAAGAAATAAAAAACCCAAACAGACTAATAATGTGTAACAGAGTGAATCGGTAATAACAAGTTTCTGAACAAAGAAAAGTCCCAGGCAGGATGCCTTCATTGAGGAATTCTACTAAACATACAAAGAAGAAATAATGCCAAAACTTCTCAAACTATAAAAAAAATTTGAAAAGAAGAGAATTTTCTCTAACTCATTCTACAAGGCCAGCATTACCCTGATGTCAAAATTCAGACAAAAATAAACAATAATAACAAAAAAAAAATACCAATTTTATTGGTACAAATTCTGTTGGGAGCCATTTTAAAAATAGCAATCATCTCATATAAGCCTTCTTCTTTGTCCTCCGAAAAGCCCGCGCGCGCCAAAC
>NW_007074530.1:3756-5977 GCF_000164805.1 Carlito syrichta | reverse complement strand
GTTTCAATCCATACCATTCTCTTCCATTCCATTCCATTTCTTTCCATTCCTTTCCATTTCATTCTACTCCTTTGCACTGCATTCTATTCCATTCCATTCCATTTTCTTCCAATCCTTTTCATTCCATTCCATTCCATTCATTACCATTCCTTTGCTCTACATTCCATTCTATTTCATTCCATTCCATTCCATTCCTCATTATTCCATTCCATTCCATTCCTTTCCATTCCACTCCATTCTATTCATCTCCATTTCTCTCCATTTCGTTCCTCTCAATTCCTTTCCATTCCATTGCATTCTAATCCATTGCTCTCCATTCCATTGCTCTCCAATCCTCTCCATTCCATTCCTCTCCATTCCATTCCTTTCCTCTTCTTTCCATTCATTCCATCCTTGCGATTCCTCTCCATTACTCTCCATTTCATTCTATTCCATTCTCTACATTCCATTCCTCGCCATTCCATTCCAGTCCTTTCATTCCAATCGATTCCACTCTACTCCATTCCATTCCACTCCATTCCATGACATTCCATTCCTCTCCATTGCATTCCATTCACTAGCATTCCTTTGCTCTCCATTCCATTCCAATCCATTCCATTCCATTCCTCTCTCTTCCATTTCATTCCATTCTATTCCATTCCTTTCCATTCCACTCCATACTATTCATCTCCATTTCTCTCCATTCCATTCCTCTCAATTCTTCTCCAATCTATTCCATTGCATTCTGATCCATTACTCTCCAGTCCATTGCTCTCCAATCCTCTCCATTCCATTCCTCTACATTCCATTCCATTCCTCTCCTTTCATGTCCTTTCCATTCTTTTCGTTTCCGCTTCATTACTCTACTTTTCATTCTATTCCATTCTTTCCATTCCATTACTTGCCATTCCATTCCTTTCCTTTCCTTTCAATCCATTCCACTCTACTCCATGCCACTCCACTCCATTCCATAACATTCCATTCGTCTGCATTGCATTCCATTCCTTTTCTCTCCATTCCTCTCCATTCCATTTCTCTCCATTCCTTGCCATTCTATTCCATTCCATTCCATTCATCTCTGTTCCATTTCGTTCCATTTCATTTCATTCCATTGCACTCTGATCAGTTCCATTCTATCAAATTTTATTAAATTCCACTCCATTGCATTCTATTCCACTCCATTCCATTCCATTACTCTCAATTCAACTCTATTCCATTCAGTTTCATTTCATTCCATTCCTCGACATTCCATTCCATTCCATTCGGTTTCATTTCATTCAATACCATTCCATTCCACTCCACTCCATTCCATTCCACACCATTCCTTTCCATTCCATTGCATTCCATTCCATTCGATTACTCTCCATTCCATTCCATTCCTTTCTTTCCATTACACTCCTCTACATTCCATTCCTTTTCTCTCCATTCCATTATGGTAACACTATTCCTTTCCTTTCCATTACATTTTTCCATTCCATTCGACTTCTTTCCACACCATTTTATTCCATTCCTCTCCTTTCTAATACTCTGCAATCCATTCCATTCCACTCCTCTCCATTCCATTCCTCTCCATTCCATTCCATTCCTCCCCTACCTTTCCTATGCAATCCCTTCCATTCGATTCCCCTCCATCCATTCCAATCTATTCCATTCCATTCTTTAATATTCCATTCCTCATCTTTCCATTCCATTCCATTCCATTCCATTCCTTTCCATTGCATTCCGTTACAATCCTCTCCATTCCATTTCATTCCATTCCATCCCATTCCATCCACTCCACTCCATTCCTTTCCAATCCACTCTTTCCATTCCATTCCATTACTCTCCATTCCTTTCCATTCCATGCTATTCCATCCAATCCTCTCGGTTTCAATCCTTTCCTTTATATTCCATTCATCTCCACTTCATTCTTTCCCTTAATTAACATTCCATTTATTTCCATTCCATTCATCTTGATTCTATTCCTTTCAATTCCATTCCATTCCTTTGCATTCCACTCCATACCATTCCGTTCCATTCCATTATGTTCCACTCCATTCCATTCCACTCCAATCCACTCCATTCCATTCCATTCCTTTTCTCTCCATTTCATTCCATTTTATTCTGTCCGATTCCATTCCCCTCTGATCTATTCCATTCCTTTTCATTCCTTTCCTCTCCACTACATTCCATTGCATTCCTCTCCTTTCCATTCCATTTGACTCCTTTACACTCCATTCTATTTCATTCCTCTCCATTCTAT
>NW_007074530.1:2988-3736 GCF_000164805.1 Carlito syrichta | reverse complement strand
CATTCCATAACATTCCATAGCTCTCCATTCCTCTCCATTTCTCTCCATTCCATTCCTCTCTATTCCTCTCCATTACTTTCCATTCTTTTCCATTTCATTCCATTCTTCTCTGTTCCATTCCATTTTAATTAACTCAATTCCAGTCCTTTATATTCCATTCCAATCCACTCCACTCCATTCCATTCCGATCCAATCCATTCCACTCCTCTACATTCCATTCTTCTCCTTCCAACTCCATTCTATTCGGTTTTATTCCATTCCTTTCCTCAATATTCGTTTCATTCCATTCTTTTCCAATCCAATCAACCCTATGCCATTCCACTCCACCCCTTTTCATTCCACTCAATTCCTTTCAATTCCATTCCTCTCCATTCCATTCCATTGCAATACACTTCTCTCCATTCCATTACTCTCCACTCAATTTCATTATATTAACTCTATTCCTTCCTTTCCATTCCATTACTTTCCTTTCGAGTCCACTCCATTCCACTCCATTCCATTCCTCTCCATTCTATTCCACTGCAATCTATTCCATTCCTTTCCTCTCCATTCCATTCCTCTCCATTCCATTCCATTCCATTCCATTACATTCCATCCTTCTCCATCCCATTCATTTTCGTTACGTTATTCGCCCCTCCATTCCTACTCAATCCATTCCATTCCATTCCCCTCCCTTCTGTTCCACTCTATTCCATTCCATTCATTAACATTTCATTCCTCTCCATCCCATTCCATTCCATTCCATTAC
>NW_007074530.1:2649-2968 GCF_000164805.1 Carlito syrichta | reverse complement strand
TATTCCATTCCTTTCCATTCCATTCCGTTCCACTCCATTCTATTCCATTCCATTTCTCTCCATTTCATATCATTGCATTCCATTCCATTCCTTTCCACTCCACAACATTCCATTCCATTAACCACATTTCTTTCCATTCCTTTCCTCTCCACTCCATTCCATTCCATTCAACTCCATTTCATTCCATTCCTTTCCTCTCCATTCCATTCCATTCCATTCCATTCTATTCCATACCACTCTTCTCCCTTCAATTCCATTCTTTACATTCCCTACCTCTCCACTCCATCAACTCCATTCCATTCCATTCCAATTCAATCCA
>NW_007074530.1:0-2629 GCF_000164805.1 Carlito syrichta | reverse complement strand
CATTCCCCTCCATTCTATTCCTCTGCAATCCAATCCATTCCTTTCCTCTCCATAGCATTCCTCTCCATTCTATTCCATCCCTCTCCATCCCATTCATTTCCATTACATTACTCCCCCCTCCATTCCATCTCATTCCATTCCATTATATTCCCCTCCCTTCCGTTCCACTCCATTCCAGTCCATTCATTAACATTTCATTCCTCTCCATCCCTTACCATTCCATTCAATTACTCGCCATTCCATTCCTTTTCATTCCATTCCATTACTTTTCTCTCCATTCTGTTCCACTCCATTCCACTCTATTCAATAACATTTCATTCCTCTCCATTCCATTCTATTCCATTCCTTTCCATTCCATTCCATTCCATTCTATTCCATTCCATTTCTCTCCATTCCATTCCAATCCTTTCCACTCCACTCCATTCCATTCCATTCAGCTCCATTCCATTCCACCCTTTCCTCTCCTCTCCATTCCATTCTATTCAAATCCATTCCATTCCATTCCTTTCCTCTCGATTCCATTCTATTCCATACTACTCTTCTCCCTTCAATTTCATTTTTACATTCCCTTCCTCTCCACTCCATCCACTCCACTCCATTTGATTCCAATTCAATCCATTCCACTCCACTACATTCCATACCACTACACTTCGTTCCATTCCATTCCACTCCATTCCGTTCCATTCCACTCCATTCCATTCCATGCCTCTCCATACCATTCCTCGTCATTCAACTCCATTCCATTCAGTTTCAGTCAATTTCATTCCACGACTTTCCATTCCATTCCATTCTGTTCCATTCCATTCAATTCAATTCCAATCCTCTCCACTCAATTCCTTTCCTCTGCATTCCATTCTTTTCCATTTATCTCTATTCCATTCCATTCCTTCCATTCCATTCCATTCCATACCTCGCCATTCCATTCCTTTCCATTCCACTCCAATCCATTCCATTCCATTCCTCTCCATTGCATTTCTTTCTATTTCATTACTCTCTATTCCATTCCATTTCGTTCCTCACCATTCCATTCCATTAAATTCTATTAGATTCCATTGCATTCCATTCCATTCCACTCCATCCCATTCCATTCCTCTCCATTCCATTCCTCTCCTTTCACCTCCATTCCTTTCAGTTTCATTCCATTCCTTTCCTCCACATTCCGTTCCATTCCATTCTGTTCCTTTCCAATCCATATCATTCCATTTCCACTCCATTCCATTCCATTCCACTCCACTCCATTCCATTCCTCTCCATTCCATTCCATTCCACTAAATTCTTCTCCATTCCATTCCTCTCTCTCCATTTAATTATATTAACTCCATTCCATTCCTTTCCATTCCATTGCACTCCATTCCATTCCCTTTCTCTCCATTCTATTCCTCTGAAATCCATTCCTTTCCTTTCCTCTCAATTTCATTCCTCTCCATTCTATCTTATTCCATTACATCCCTCTCCATTCCTTTGCATTCCATTCCATTCATTAACATTCAATTCCGCTCCATTCCATTTCTCTGTATTCCATTCTTTTTCATTCCATTCCTCTCCATTCCATTCCATTCCGTTCCGTTCCACTGCACTTCATTGCATTTTAATCAAATCCATTCCATTCCATTCCTTTTCTCTCCATTCCATTCCATTCTATTCCATTACATTCCTCTCCCTTCCATTTCATTCTTTTTCATCCCACTTCTCACCACTTCATTCCATTCCATTCCTTTCCACTCCAATCCATTCCACTCCACTACATTCCATTGCACTACACTCCATGATATTTCAATCCTCTAAATTTCTTTCAGTTCCATTCCTCTCTATTCCATTCCATTCCATTCCTCTCCTTTACATTCCTGTCCATTCCTTTCCTTTCGTATCTATTCCTCTCCATTCCATTCATCTATCCTCTCCATTCCTTTCCAATCTCTTCCATTCCATTCCTCTCCGTTTTAATCCATTCCATTCCCTTACATTCTATTGCACTGCGCTCAATTCCTTTCCACTCATTTCCATTCAATTCCACTCCATTCCAATCCCATCCACTCCATTCCATTCCATTTCACTCCATTCCATTCCATCTCCACCATTTCATTTCTATCCATTAAACTCCATCCCATTCCATTTCATTCCTTTCCATTTCTCGACATTCCGTTCCATACCATTCTACTCCATTTCATTCAATACCATGCCATTCCACTCTACTCCATTCCATTCCTCTCCCTTCCATTCTATTGCACTCCACTCAATTGCATTCCATTCATTTACATTGAATTCCACTTAATCCATTCCCTTCCACTGCATTCCATTCCATTCCACTCCATCCCGTTTCGTTCCTCACCATTCAATTCCATTCCATTCCATCCCTCTCCATTCCAGTCCATTCCTTTCCCCTTCCATTCCATTCAATTCTTTACCATTCCATTCCATTCCACTCCATTCCTTTCCATTCCATTCCATTCCTCTACCTCCATTCCATTCCATTTCTCTCTACTCCATTTCATTCCACTCCATTTCATAACATTCGATTCCTCTCCATTACATTCCATTACCTTCCATTCTATTCCTTTCCATTCCATTCCTCTCCGTTACATTCCATTCCATTTCATTCCATTCCATTGCTCTCCGCTCAGTTCCATTC
>NW_007074529.1:391646-392034 GCF_000164805.1 Carlito syrichta | reverse complement strand
CGGCCGAGGAGGCCGTGCAGCAGAAGGCGCGGCGCGTGGGCCAGAGCCGGCTGGAGAAGGAGCGGGCACAACGCGCCAACAAGGAGAAGGTGGAGAAGGACGAGGAGGGCCGCCGGCGCGAGCTGCTGCAGGCCATCGGGCGCAAGCTAGAGCGCAGCGAGCAGCTGTCGCGGGAGCGGCGTAGCGCGCTGGAGAGTGCGCGCTCCACGGCCCGGGCCTCCTTCCACGTGCGCGAGAAGGTGCGCGAGGAAACCAACACGCGCTCCTTCGACCGCATGGTGCGCGAAGCCCAACTGCACGCCAGCCTGGACCGCAAGTGACCACGGCTCTTGCCCACCACATCGACGCATACAGCCTGCAGGGCCCCCCCCCCCCGCCCCCCCCCCCC
>NW_007074529.1:322123-391453 GCF_000164805.1 Carlito syrichta | reverse complement strand
TCCGTCCGTGGGAGTCCTCGCGTGTGGCCTCTCCAGGATGCTGATCAGTGAGTCACGAGAGGACAAACGTGGAGGGCCTGTCAGCCGGCCCCTTTGTTTTTAAAAATTCACTTTGTTTGGAGATGACACAGCACAGTCTTTGCCCGGCTCCACCCTGGGTGGCCCCCGCGCCGGCCCTCTCCAGGCTTCCCTGTGTGTCTGTTGGTTGGATAGAGAGGAGCTGCGGGAAAAGAGGCTGCAGGGCTGGGAGAGAGGACCCCCCAGGAGAGAGTCGCCCCACCCAGCGTATTTCTGATGTTGGTGTCCGAGTCCGCTGCGGGGACCCCTCCTTGGCTCACATTTCTCTCTCAAAATACAGCAAGTTGCACAAAGGCTGGGAGTTCCCAGAAAGCACAGTTCTTCCAAGACATGAAGCCAGGCCCAGGTGACCCCAAAGCAATTGGTTTTTGTATACTTGCCTTTGTCCGACCGCGTGAGCAAATTCTCGTCTTAGTTCTGATCATCTTTTCAGTTGAGTCCCATAGTCTGACAATCATCTGCAGGTAACATTCAGTTTGCGCCCCTTCCCCCGTCCATTCTACCACATGGCACCGGAAACCTGTTGGCTTGGTGCTGCCATTAGCTGTCATGAAGCCCCCAGCCCTGGGAAGGCAACTCCTCGGCCGCGCTGTTCCACCCCAGCAGCTTCCTTGGGGCGGTTTTCGGATGGTGGGGCTGATGCCAGCATCCCACTTCCGGCCCTCCACCAAGACAGCAGCCATGCCTTAAGAAGCAGAGCCACCTTAGAAGCAGAGCCACCTTATGTGCCTGCCTGGGCTTTCCTGCCCGAATCAAGAGCCAGGATGCAGTCTCAAGCGGGAGCCCCAGAGTGGGTGGGTGTGGAGCTCCCTCTGTGAAGGAATCAACTCGATGCTCTGAGGACACTTAGGACATCGCCGGCTGCTTGACTGTGGGGGCTGAGGAGCTGGAATTACCTCTTTGTCAAGAGTTCTGCGGCCACCGATGGAAGTGCATCTCCCCCCACCAAGGAAAGAGTCCCCCCATCTCCTGGTACCCTCTTGCCCACGACTGGCAGTATTTCACTCGCCTCTCCTCACCTCCTCCCCTGTCCCATGGGCAGATAAGGCCTCAGTCCTCCTCCCCTGGTACCGCAAGGTCTTCTGGATCCAAAGCACCAAGTCAGTGTTGTGTGTTGGTCTTCTTTGTGCCTTTCTTGACCTGGAGTTGTAGGGCAGGAGGGCTACTGCTGTTGGCCTGGTTTCATTCTGGGAATATGGATTTCCAGCTGGAAGGTCCAGGACATCACAACTAGTGCTCATTTAGCCTCTGGGGGGAAACACTTGCAAAACCAGGCCACTCCCTGGCCCAGAAGGTCACACTGGGTTGTCATCAGGCAGTTTTAGCCCTTCCCCACCATGAAGCCAGAATTGGCCCTCTGTTGTATCCACCCATAGACGCTGCCTTCAAGGGAGGGTGGGAAGTAGACTATCAGGATCAGGAAACAAAAAGTTACCAAAAAAGAAAGGAATCAGGGTCAAGACTCACTACATTAGACATATTTCATGTATATTCTGCTGGGCAGAGTTGTCCCTGAAATGACTGATTTTTAAACACACATGCACACACGCACATCCCCACACATTTCACCACCGCTCCCCTCCCCCACCCCGCCTCATGCCAGCGAGTACAAAAGGAGAATTGCAGAAGGACGCAGCACTTGGGTGTCACGCTGAAGATGTTGCAGAGGCAGGGAAGGAGCTATGTACCCAGGGGTATTTCTTGAATGGGTGCATTTTCCCCTTAAGTGTTCTTGTTGGTAACTGGGCTGTCAATGAGTTGTAAGAAGTGGCATTACCTGTGAGTCAGAAGCATTTAGCTAAAAGGTTAATGCGATTCTGGCTCTTGCCTTGTGCTTCCTGAGTTGGCAAAGAGCTTTTGAGACCTTCGTAGAAAGCTCCACCCTGCCACCACTTCTAAAGTATGTGTATCACCCTAGAAGACAATTGGATATTTTTGGATAAAGCACAGACAGGATGTAGGTGATAGGGACCTGGGTCTTTGCCCAGTTTTCTGACTCACTGAATGACATTGGGTAGGTCTGTGCCTTGGTTTCCCCACCTGTGAAATGCAGGTCATGATTGCTGTCCTCCCTCTCACACAAACACTGAGGATGGATCAGAATCCACGTGGTGCCGGCTCTGTGACTCTGGAACTGCAGGTGCATGTACTGTAAACAGGCGGGGCTGTATACCTGGTACAGAAAGGAAGGTCTCGAAAAGCACACAGCAGGTTACAGTGTCTGGTGGGTTGCAAAGGCTCAGGCCTGAATGCTACCAAATTAGAGGTTTGCACTTAGAGAGAAGCACTGTATAAAGACAAAAGCTTATGGATTCTTCAGAAATCCACATAGCCAAGTGGAATTAAGCAAACACAGGAGCCAAACCTAGTGACAGGCAAGAATGGCTCCTCCACACCCCAGACCACCTGCTGGGACACAGACCCACCTCCGTGTTCTAGGGTCAGTGTCCATGTTGCTCCGTGAGAAGGAGCAGTTTCCAGAATCCTTGTCAGGCCTGGTATTTATATTCTCTTTGAAGTGATGCCAAGAGGCTGTTTTCTTATTGGGAAGAGCAGGAGAACAGGGGTGGAGAGGTAAGGATGGGGGTGCAATGGGCTCCTGACTATAGAGTCTTCTGGGCAGAGTCGTCCCCAGATAACGTTCTCACAAGTGCCCGGAGCTTACCGGAGAGCGCCATGCTGGAGGTTTTCTCACTGTCCACGGGATGGCAGCCTTGAAGTTGCCACAGACCTTCACACTTGTGCCCTTGGAAGGAACTGCCCCTTGTTTTAGAAAAGACAGAATGTGAGGAGGGGAGGAGGGGTGGGAGAGGTGGAAGAAGCTTTAGTGTGGTTCATCACTGAGGAAGCAAGCAGGACAACCATTTTAGGTGAAATCATTGGAGAAACAGTCCAGCATCCTGCTCGGGCCGTGACCGAAGCCTATGGGCTGTTAATCTCCAGTAACCAGGATTTGCCAAAGCTGAAGTCTGTGGGCCAGTGAAGATGGATGAGAATGTGGTCTGTGTCTAGGCCATTCTGTAAAATCTACCCCTCAGTGTCTTTAAACAGTCAGTTGAAGGCCAGGCATAGTGCCTCGCACCTGTAATTCCAGCACTATGGGAGGCTGAGGCAGGAAGATTGCTTGAGCACAGGTTTTCAAGACCAGCCTCGGCAACATGGCGAGACCCCCCAGCCATGGTGGTGAATGCCTGAAATCCCGGCTACTTGGGAGGCTAGAGTGAGAGGGTCATTTGAGCCCAGGAGTTCGAGGCTGCAGTGAGTTGTGATCGTGCCGCTGCACTCCAGCCTGGGCAACAGGTGAGACCATGACTCATAAAGAACCAATCTGTTGAAACAGAGAGGTGGCTCTACATAGGGGCTGTCCCCCACAGAACCAGTGTAGCCCATGGCTCCACAACTCACATGGGGTAAGCACACGAGTCCCGGGTGGAGTGGAGGGTAGAGGAGTGGCTGGCAGAGGAAGCGTGTGCGGGTCAGGTGGGCAGGACTCCACTCACTCAACACATTTTCCTTGAGCGCTTGCTGTGGTCAGGCTCTGCCCTTGGTGCTGAGGAGACAGGCTCTGACCACCGACCTTGGAGATCACGTACAAGGGGATCCCCCCAAAAACCCTGGAATTAACTTTTGAAGGCCAGGCCCCTTGAAATACGGGTATCTCCCACTAGGTAAGTGTTCTAGGAACCCATCAGCATCAGTGTACCAGCTAGCATTGCTGTGACAGGACACACTTGGCTTCAGTGAATTTTTCTTTTTGGAGATTCTTTTGATGCATTTGCCCATTTCATGATGGGTGGTTTACGAGCACACCTGCCACCACTTGAGTGTTCAGCAGTTTTTGATGAAAAATGACATGGCCCTGGTGCTCCACCCTCCATGTTCACCTGATCTTGCCCTGAGTGGCTTTTTGTTGTTGTTTCCCTGGATGAAAAAAGTCCTCCAAGGGAAACATTTTGCTAACATGGAAGAGGTAAAACAAAAAACGGCAGAAGCACTAAAAGGCATCAAAATGGGCACGCTCAAAACCTGAATAGTGGAAAAAGCGTCTTGCTAGGTATGTTGCATCAAACGGAGAGTCCTTTGAAGGTGACTGAAGTTTAAATGTATAAGAGTAAGTGCATTATTTATTTATTTATAAATACATTCCAGGGCTTTTTTGGGGGGTCCCCCCCTTGTATGTTGCAATGTCAGTGGCAGACATCTTTGCTTCCAGGTTGGATCTAACCACCTTCCCAACGGGAACCCATCTGCTGGCGGACCTGATGGCCCCCCAAGCTCTAGCTTCAATTTCCTGGGGACAAGCCACCCACCAAGCAATCCTCATCTAGTCACTGTCACTCGCTTCCTTGGAGGGGTCTTGACTAATCAGGTCAAATTCATGGCATGCACTTAGCTTGAGATCATGGGAAAAAGAGAGCGATTAATCACTTCCAGAGGCATGTCAGTCATGCATTTCAGAGATGCAGCATAAATAATGATCACAGGCCTAGGGCACCGAGCCTCAGGCTGTTCTGAGTCCCAGTTCACCAGACAGGGCACCAGCTCCACTTTGCTGGCACACAAAAGTCAGCATTGCAGAAGGACATCCAGTTTAAAAGCCCCAGCAAGGCCGGGTGTGGTGGCTCACGCCTGTAATTCCAGCACTTTGGGAGACTGAGACAGGAGGATTGCTTGAGCCCAGGAGTTCAAAGCTAACCAGGGCAACATAGCAAGATCTCTTCTCTACAAATAACTATATAAATAAAAGACCCAACAAAGAGATTTCTGGTCAATACTGACTTGATGAGACGGTTTAGTGAACCAGAAAATATCACTTCTGGGTAACTGGGCCCAGGGGCCGCTGTGTGGACTTGCCTGTTCTCCACCATCTGACTGCATCATCTCCAGCCTATGTGTCCTAGGGAAATCCATGGCAGAGGAACCTGTAAAAGCTTGGCATTTCTTGATGCAGCCCAGAAAGAGAGTTCCAGGGATCAGCAGCAGACAACTCTGTTCTTGAAATGTTGAGGCCACCTATGTGGTGCACTTGGCCTTGGGTGTCGGGTGTAGCTCCTGAATATCATGCCCAATCACATGTTTTTATCATGTGTATCTTTGGACAAGAGCACCTCATCGGTTCACAGATGTGCTCTGCTACATAGAGCCCTCCGGCCCTCTCTACACATGCCTCTTTCTACCCTATGTGTCTCCTCAGTTCACCCCCAGCCCTCACTGCCACCCCAGCTGCTGCTTTGGTTTCCAATAGGTTAGGGACAGAGGATAGAGTCAGCAGGTGTCAGGGTGGGCTGTGGGATGGTTTCTTTCCGAGGACATCGGCAACACCATCTTGCACGGTGTTAGTACTTAACTGTTCATCAGATACTGTCTTGTCCCACATGTGCACAAAACCTGATGCACCATGATTTTTAAATTAACTGTCATGACCAGGCACGGAGTGGCTCACGACTATAATCCCAGCACTTTGGGAGGCTGAGGCAAGAGGATTGCTTGAGGCCAGGAGTTTGAGACCAGCTTGGGCAACATAGTGAGACCCCATTTCTATTTTTTTTACTTGATTTATTTTGAAGTGCTCATGCCTTTCTTCCCCTCCTTCCTTGTATGGTATTGGTGGCATGCGTTTGTGTCAAACTTACTTGCACAACTCACACCGGACTCTCAGAGAGATGACCCTTACACACACACACACACACACACACACACACACACACACACACATATACACACACTGATCCTAGCACCCTACTGATCCTAGCACCAGGATTCTTCCAAGCAGGGGAGAGTCTTTTGCCACCTCGTGCTTCCAGGGAAGGGTAAGCTCTGGAGAATCGAGCCACCCCTGCTAGGGGTTCGGTTCTTCCACCTACCTCCGGCTGACAGCTGTTCAAGGCTGTGTCCTGTCGTATGGTGTCCACACTCCCCAAGCCCATCACCCAGCCTCGTGGTGATACAGGGTTTTTGTGCTGCCCCCACAGCATATGCCTCCTTCCCAGCATGTTTCCTTCGCCCAGTGTGAGACTTTGACTGGGAAGTGGAATTTAACCTCCAAAAGTCGGTATTCAGGAACAGCTCCATATGACAGAAAGAGGGATAGCCATCGAGTTCTCCAAATCCAGTCCATGTGGCTGTCACACCTTCAAGGCAAAGAGTCTGGCCAAGAAGTGAGTGTCTTGGCCCGCTCAAGCCCTCCCATACTCTCCTCTTGTCCTCTGTGAGCTGGGATGCCAGGTCCTGCTTGGTTGTTGCATCTGTCCATTCTTGGAACGCAGAGCGCGCGGTTCCCAGCAGTGAGCACACAGTTCATGGACACTGTTGTTCTGAACTCGGGAGGATGAGCAGGAGTGGGGTCAGCTGAGCATAAGCAGACGGTCCTGGTGGACCCCAGCATGGATGGCAGCCCTTCTGGGTTGTTTGCATCCCTCGCTTTGTGGCAATCTTCCAATCATTCTAGAAGGAGGGGCTTGGAACAGGTTCTCCTGGTAACACACAGTAGTCTTGGGAGAGGGATTGACTTGTTTACCAAATCACCTTGTTTGGCAATAAAATGGACATCAATGATGGCTTTGGAAATGTTATTTTAAGACTTCCTACATGATGGTTAAAAGGGCAGAATGCTGTAAAAGGTGGCTCTCTCTCTCTTGCGCAGAAGAGGGTGTCCTTCTGTCCTGGTGACACCCAGATTCTACGATGGCATCATTCACAGAACCAGGTAGGAGATGAGGGAGCCCCTGTCCTGGGGGAGACTCTGATATGCCGGGGACTCTGGGCCTTACAGCCATCTCTACTGGGGTCACATGGGAGTGAGGAGGAGGTCTTGGGCAGACCCAGCCTGGACAAGATGGAACTGAAGAATGAGATGTGGGATGTGCCTTCATCAGCATCACTTTGTCTTCAGCTAAGGATGGTCTCTGAAGAGCCTCAGCAAACGCGCCCTGTCTCTCGTCACCTCCCCTGGCCCCTGGCTCCATAGACAGCTGTCTGGAGGTTGGCTTCAGGATGAGCAGGCCCGTGTTGGCGCTCACCATGCGTGGGGAGGTGAGAACAGAGTGTGTGGTAGGCTGCCGGGAGCTCTCCTGCTCCCCACCTTTCTCCTGCCCTGGATACCCAGGGGGACACCTCACTGCGCCTCAGGGGCCTCCCAAGCCTTCAGGACAAGAGTAGAGCAGGCAGAGTGTGCCTCCTGGGAGCACTCGCTTGTTTGGAGAGAGCTCACAGGGTAAAAGACACGCATAGCAGAAGGGAACAAGCTGCAAAATGCTGAGATGGCAGGAATCATGATGGCCATGTGCACGAAGCACTTGCACCATGCAGCTGACTGTTCCAAGCATCTGATCCTCACATGTTCTCTATGAGGTAGGTACTTTATTTGAGTGGCAGTCTCACTCTGTCACCCAAAGAGGAGTGCAGTGGCATGCTCATGACTCCTGCAGCCTTGATCTCTTGAGCTCAGGTGATCCTTCTGCCTCAGCTGAAACTACAGGCACCTGCCACCATACCCAGTCATCTTTTTTTTTTTTAATTGTAGAGATGAGGTCTCACCAAGTTGCCCAGACTGGGCTCCCGGGCTCAGGCAATCCTCTCGCTTCCACCTTCCAAAGTGCTGAGACTACAGGCGTGAAATTGTCAACATTCAACTATTTTTGACCCACAAAGCTGCAGGCAGTGAGGTGGCACGTGCCCTAAATGGGCTGTCTGAAGTCTCTGCAGCAACTGGGGGTGGAAAGAGGGATCCCAGATGGCTGGGCGTCCAGGCCCATGAGGAGTCAGCACAGGTGGGTCAAGGGCAGCTGTCCAGCCTGACGGAAGATCCACTGCCGCCAGAGTGTCTAAACAGCAGAGAGCCCACTTGGTGTCCTCCCCAGACTCTGCACACTTCTCTGCAGAGGCAGTGGCCTGCCCGATGCCAGCACCCGGGAGTCCCACAGGAACCAAGACAATCAGCCTGCTGTCGCCTGCTCAGACTACCAAACAGCAGCAGCAGGGCGGCCGGCCCTCCGCCCAGCTGGTGTCCCTGGCACCTGTTCTGCCCTCAGAGAGCTCTTTCTCTCTCCCCATTATGGCTTGTCTACAAACTCACCTGTTACCAAGTGGCAAAAACACATCCACAGTTCAGCATTATGTTTCTAAAACCTTCTCCATGACAATGCAGAGCTGGCTGCCAGGGGCAGGCAGTATAAACAAGGCCGAGCGGCCAGGGGATACTGAGATTCTGCCTTAAGGAAGGTCATCGGAGGTGACACACCCAGGAGCCTGGGCATGCCATTACGAGACTTGAGGAGACTAGGGAGGTGGTAAGCACACGGCTACAGATACCCCATGGTGGTAACTTACAAGCCTTGATTTCAGCACGGAAGCCAGCTAGTCCAGGACAGCATGGACTTACTCTCTTCTTGAAAGATCTTTTGCAGCTGAGCAAGAGAATAGAAGTTTTGAGAAACCAGCAAAGAAGGACTTGAGTTTTTTATTGGGCTGCCGGTGCCTTGTGATGGGACACCTTTACAAATCAAAAATGTTGCCAGGCGTAGCAGCTCACGCCTGTAACTCCCAGCACTCTGGGAGTCCAAGGCAGGAGGATCACTTGAGGCCAGGAGTTTGGGGTTGCCGTGAGCATGATCATACCACTGCACTCCAGCGTGGGCGACAGAGTGAAACCCTGTCTCTAAGAAAGCAAAAAAAGTGTGATCCAGATGACGTGTCTCACAGATGTCGCTCCAGCCTCCTCCCCCACCTGGAACACCCCCAGCCCCAGCTGGTTTCTCAGTGACAAGAGCCCTTGTAAAAACAAGAATCCCAACTCTCTTTCTCTCTAATATTTAACGACAACATTGATGCCTTGGGCAGAATGTCAGGCACAGCTGAGATGGTTGCTTAAGACCCAGAGTCCTCGGAGAAGCAACTTAGAGATAGCCTGGTGTGGGGATGGGGAATCTTCAAGAAAAGTTGCCGGGTGCGGTGGCTCACGCCTGTAATCCTAGCACTTTGGGAAGCAGAGGCGAGAGGATTGCCTGAGCCCATGGGTTCAAGACCAGTCTGGGCAACTTGATGAGACCTCATTCCTACAATAAATCAAAAAATTAGCTGAGTGTGGTGGCACATGCCTGTAGTTCCAGCTACTTGGAAGGCTGAAGTGGAAAGATCACCCTGAGCCCAGCAGGTTGGGGCTGCAGCAGCCAGGAGCATGCCACTGCACTCCAGCTTGGACGACAGAGTGAGACTTCAACTCAAAAAAGAAAAGTTATAAACAATTCAGCTGGGCATGATGGCTCACACCTCTAGTACCAGCTATTTGAGAGGTTGAGTTGGGAGGATCACTTGAGGCCAGGAGTTCAAGACCAGCCTGGACCCCCATCTCCATAAAAAGAAAAAGAAAAATTATAAACAAGTGAGAAAGCAAAGGAAGAAGAGAAAGGGGCATACCTGTGAGTGGGAGAAGGGAGTGATGACAGGAACCAGACTGGACAGCACCAGCACTCCTTCCCAGCCTTGCCCTCCATGAGTTTCTTTACAGCTGAGTCTGAAAGAAGCTTGTCCAGATCTCCAAGTCACCTCGCTACCTGCTTGTATTGCACCCTCCCCAGCCCTCCTCCGCCCCAGCACTCCCCCTCACCAGCCCTCCTCTCTTCCCTGCCCTCACCCCTCCCCAGCCTATCCCCTTCCTGGGCCCTTCCCCTCACCATTCTTCCCTCTCACCAGCCCTCCCCCTCACCAGTCCTTCTTCCCCAGACCTCCCCTTCCCCAGCCTCACCCCTCCCCAGCCTCATCCCTCCCTGGCCTCACCCCTCCCCAGCCTTTACCCTTCCCCAGTCCTCCCTCCTCCCCAGGCCTCATGTCTCCCCAACTCTCTCCTTCTCCCCTCTCCAGCCCTTACCTCTATCTAGTCCTCACCCCTCCTCAGCCCTCACCCTTGCCCAGTCCTCCCTCCTTCCCAGGCCTCACCTCTCTCCAACCCTCCCCCTCTCCACTTCCCAGCCCTCACCTCTCCCCCTCTCCAACCCTTATCCCTCCCCAGCCTTCCCCCTCCTCCTCTCCAGCCCTCACCTCTCACTCTAGCCCTTCCCCTTCCCCAGCCCCCCATTTGTGCAGAGCCCTCTTCAATGCCTTGATTTCAAAACAGAGGTACTGAAGGCTCTGAGCCGCAATCCGGAATCTGAAGGACAAGGACGTATTCCTGCCAGAGACATGGAAGCCAACCCCTCTGCCCCATCCCCCCAGGGATCTGAGCAAACTCAGGGAACCTGGAGCCTGGAGCTATCTCCCCTCACTCTCCTGGGGCTCTCCTGGGACTGTGGGCAGGACTGGGCTCCCTGCATCTCCGCTCTGACGCCAACACCAGCCCCCCGCAGGGCGAGGGAGGCGCAGCTTCCTGCCTGGCCACCTGCTCTCCATGCAAGAAGAGAGGACGAGGGGAGGACCCCAGTCGCAGGCAGAGGGGCTCACGGCTCAGCCACTCTCGTCGCAGGGCAGGGCGTGGTTGGAGTCTCCTCAGCTCCAGGAGGGGCCGCTTGACTCACAGGGCCTGGCCGAATGAAGATGTATGGCCTCACGTTCAAGGGTATTGAGAATTCCAAGATGGTAGCAGCGGGACAGGAAGCCACGGGACCCTTCTTAGCACAGCGCCCCCGGGACCGCATGGGCAACGTCCCCCTGCCAAGTCAGTGTGCCTGGGAGAAGAGGCTATGGCCAAGCCACCAGGAGAGAAAATGTCTGGACTTTTTAACTTTGTGAGTGATTGGGATTTTTACGGTTGCAGAACGAGTCTGGCATTGGCTCAAAGGGAAGAAATCCAGACACCTTCTTGTGCTGTTTTTCTTCATCGAATGCTCAGCCACCTCCCTCTCTACACGTGAGAACAAGGGTCAGGGCTCCCCAGAACTGTCAGACATGGGTGGCAGGACACAGCTTTTCCCAAAGCAGCAGAAGCCGTTTCTGCCCATCCACTGAGAACCAGCCCTCTGGTAAAAGCGTGTTAGATTCAGACAACCCAGACCTTTGATCGATCACACAATTTCCCTGAGTCTCAGTTTCCTCATCTATAAAGTGGGGATGAAAATGACACCTGTCACACAGCTTGTTGCAAGAACTAAATGAGAAAAGGCACGCAGAGAGAACTGCACAGGGCCTGGTGCATAATACGTGCTCAACAAACCACTTTTAGTATTCATCTCATTGTTATTTTTAAGGGGGTGATTCTAAAAGTCGAGCTCTGTTGTCATCAAGATAGTCACAAGCTGAGCTGCTTCTCCTAGTTTCACACTCTCAGAGCGAAGGTGCAGAGAGGCTGGCTGGGGGTGTCTGTGTCCAACTCCCACCACGAACCCTAGCAGTCCACCAGAGTGGGACCCCTGTCCCTAGTTCGTCCCCCTACCCTGAAGATGAATTAAGGCCATTCTCTTCCCAAAATTAAGACAAAACATAAAACAGTTCCACTTTTAGATTTTCCCCAATGATGTTTTTCCCATGACCTCTAAGGTCTAAGACTACAAAAGTCCATGACGCCAAGGGCTTTGTCACCTGAACAGATTTAAGGAAGATGAAGGCGGACGTTGGAACAGTGGCCTTGTGTCAACACTGACTGGGATGTGTCACACCAGAGGAGGAGCAGAGGATATTGGTAGCCCCGGACAACTCCCCTGTTTGAGGGGTTTCTTTGAAGGTGGTCCCGTTACTCATCCCACCCCTATCCATCCTGTGGATACCCCAGTCCATCCTGTGTCCCACTAGGAGGAAATAGGCGAGGAGCCCTCCAAGACAGGACTGCAAGATCAGGGCCATGATGAAAGGTAGCTAGGGTGGGGCTCTTCCAATTACATTTCATTGACACGTTAGGATTCCCCTTTTTTTGAGTCAGTGTCTCACTCTGTCACCCACGCTGGAGTACAGTGGTACAATCACAGCCTCCAACTTCTGGGCTCAGGCAATCCTCCTGCCTCAGCCTCCTGACTAGCTGGGACTACAGGCACACACCACCAATCCGAGAGGTCCAGTTTTAACACCAAGGGCAGTGAACCCACTGTAGTCACCTGGCTACGGCAGAGGACATATGGGACAGAGGTGAGGTCTAAGTCTTTTACCCCCAGAGCCAGTCCTTGCCTTCTTCCCAGAAGCACCAGTCTCCCTCTCCTTAGGCAAAAGGACATGGTGCCCCCTGCCCTGGTACTGACTCAACTCCTGAAACTCCTGAAAACTTGTGCCCGCAGCTGAGGGGGACCCATGGAGCCCTCAGGGGAACTGCCATAGTCTCACCATCCTGGACACCGAGATCACTGCTCCGTGTGTTTGGAGGTCAGTTGAGGAGCATGGACAGTGCTGCACAGTCAGTCCCCAGAGCAGAGCTGATGGCAGTAAGGAAGGCACACCACACTCTCCTGACCCCTCGGCCACCACAAAATCCACTGTCTGCGGAGAGAACCCAAGAAGGGCCTGGCAAAAGAGAAGGAAGCATGAATAAAAAGCAAGTCCAAGTGCTGCCAAGGCCAGCACTCTCGGGAAGTGTCTCAAGGAAAGACTGGCCAGGGGCCAAAGCCCAGACTTGCAGGGTTGGCTGCTGGCCTTGGTCCTTGGTGGGTGCATGGCTCCCTCTATACAGTCACCAGAGAAGGTCACCAGGGCTGCCCCAGTCCAGGCTTGTCAATAGATCTTGCAGCTGCATATTTATTGAAAACAAGTCATAAAGGAGTTTGCATACCTCTTCCAATTGTATTTAATTTACATGTTTGGACCTCCTTTGTTTTTTAAGTCAGAGTCTCACTCTGTCACCCAGGCTGGAGTGCAGTGGTACAATCACAGCTCACCATAGCCTCCAACTTCTGGGCTCAGGCAATCCTCCTGCCTCAGCCTCCTGACTAGCTGGGACTACAGGCGCACACCACCACACCTGGCTAATTTTTTGATTTTTTTTTTTTTTGTAGAAATGATGTCTTGCTATGTTGCCCAAGCTGGTCTTGAACTTCTGGGTTCAAACAATCCTCCCGCCTCAGCCTTTCAAAGTCCTAGGATTACAGGCATGAGTCACCACGTCCAACCTGTTCCATTCTTTTTTGTTTTTTTTAACCAAAAGACTATTTTTGTTTAGACTTTCAAGGCAAATTTAAGCTGGGCGCAGTGGCTCATGTCTGTAATCCCAGCACTTTGGGAGGCCAAGGTGAAGGGATCACTTGAACCCCAGAGTTTGAGACCAGCCTGAGCAACATAGCAGGACTTCATCTCTACAAAATAAAAATAAAGCCAGGCTCGGTGGCTCAGCCTGTAATCCCAGCACTTTGGGAGGCCGAGGGGAGTGGATTGCCTGAGCCTGCGGGTTTGAGACCCGCTTGGGCAACTTGGCAAGACCTCATCTCTACAATAAATAAAAAATTAGCCGGGTGTGGTAGCGCGCGCCTGTAGTTCCAGCTACTTGGAAGGCTGAGGCAGAAGGATCACCGGAGCCCAGCAGGTCGAGGCTGTGGTGGCCGGGAGCTGCCACTGCCCTCCAGTCTGGAGACAGCGGTTCCTGTCTCCTGGTGCTCCCAGCCTCAAGGGGTCTGCAGACACATCTTTATAGGACACTGTAACATGTGCCCAGGGAGGTTGTGGGTGGAGGTCGTGGGTGGAGGCAGAGAGAAGCAGTGGTTGTGGATGGTCAGGGACAGCGTCTGGGGGCCGGGAAGAGGCCTGTTCTCTTCTTGCAGCATGGTCTGGAGGGAGGTGGACTGTCAGGTTGGGGAGCTGGTCCCAGACCACCAGGTGTTGTCTTCCAGGGTGTCTGCACTGTCCAGTCGAAGCCAAGTCACCAGCACAGTGCCACACTCCTGGAAAAGAGGACGTTTAGGCTGACTTTCTTCCTTGGAAGTTGCATGCATCCCCTGGGCTTCCGTCTCACTGGCAAGAGTGGCATGTCCAGCTACCGTGGAGGCTAGAGAATAGAGTGTGGCTGGACAGCCCCATGCAGAGCTAGCATCAGGCAGGAGGTGGGAGAGCGTGGGCATGGGGGACCCACAGGGACTCCCCGCTCAGAAGGGAGGAGCCAACCAGCACAGCAGGGACATGCCAGGCACTGGAGCAGGCACCCCAGTTGCATGAGTTCATGAGAGCCCTACAGTCCAGGAAATGGGGGTGTCACCGTGTTCATTTTACAGAAGAGGACAGTGATGGTCAGAGAGGTTAGGTGATTTGGCCAAGGTCATACAGAGGTCACAGTGAAGCCAAGATATGGCTATCTAAGTCCCCCCAGCTCCAGAGTTGCTGGTCTCTCCATGAGGTGATATATCCTCTCTGTAAAGCCACCTGGAAGGTAGAAGACACCGAGAGATCCTGGAGTCACTGGCAGAATGAGGCCACCACGAGCACTACAGGGAGTGAGCAAAGATGAGGAGGCAGGGAGGCCAGAGTCTGCGGGTGCATCCAGGAAGTGACACCCAATAATGTCAGCCAGCTTTGAGGCCAAGAGAATCAAAGTTCTTTTTGGGGGGGTAGAGGTGAGGTCTCACTATTTTGCCCCAACTGGTCTCGAACTCCTCACCTAAGTGATCCTCCCACCTCGACCTCCCAAGGTGCTGGGATCACAGGTGTGAGCCACTGGACCTGGGCCAAGAATCAAAATTGAGATTCTGCTCTGAGACCGAGCCATTCTTAGTAGCCAAACCTTAGCTCTGTGAGGAACCTTTCAAGAAAGGTTGATGGGAGTGTGACCTTGACCTTCAAACTGGCCAACAGGCTGCCTTTGAATTACCAGGCACAGACATCTAGCCCAGCCTCCACCCCAAGCCAGCACACTGGATGGGAGCCTTCATTGCCAGCCCTGACACCTTCTGTGCTGGAGCCTCGCTGCCTCCCCAGCCGGTGCCTGTGACACAACGCCAGGTCCCAGATGCCCTTCCAATGGACCAGCAAGGGGAAAACAGATTTCATGCAGGTGTGGAGGCTGGGTGGGGGGACCCAGCTATTTACTCGTGTGCCCGGTGGACTGGCTAAGGGAGACCAGGATTCATCTCCAAGGCCAAGGACGGGGAGTCCTGGCAGAGAGCACACGTCCTCCCTGAGCCTGTCCTAGGACTTGGGCTGTCTGCCTCCAGGAGCATTTGCCACTTCTGGGAAGGTCAGCCATGTTCATTACCGCTTCCACCCTAAGCCTCACAGCATGACCTTGAAGAGAAACCCTCTGGCACGTGCAGTAGGTCTGGTCCGTGAATAATTCAGGGTGGCTCCCTGCTCAGGGGGAGTATCCTGTGTCTGAGGCCTCCTGGTCTAGAGAAACGGCAGCTAGCCACGGCAGCAGGACACACCTGCTTACAGTTGAGCAGGTGGGTGGGGGAGGTGGGAGGAAAGGACAGATCAAGGAAAGGAAATGGGGGTGGGGAGGAAAGATAGAATAATGCCCTCCTTCAAGCTGTCTTGGAAGCCCCCAAAGACTTTAGCTCATGCTGGGGTCTAGGCTCTGGGACAGGGCTGGGGTCAGGTTGTGGGCACTGCACTGCCTCAGTGATAGGTCACCCTGCCTCCCAGAGCAGCTGGAGGGGTGCAAGAATTGGATTTGGAGCTTGTCCACTGTAGAACCACGGACTGAAGCAGGAGCTTAGGGCCAGTGCAGAGTTCATCCCGTGATGCCCACGGTGACAGGACCACCACCCCAATTTTGGCCCAGTTTTGTTTCAAGACTAGAAGAAGTAGGAGAGAGGAGTGGACTTGGGTATGGTGACTCACACCTGTAATCTCAGCACTTTGGGAGGCCCCGAAAGAGACAGGATTGCTTGAGTCCAGGAGTTCGAGATCAGCCTGGGTAACATAGCAAGATTCCATCTCTACAAAAAAAAATTTTTTTTAAAGTAGGCTGGGCACAGTGACACATATTTATTCTATTTATTTATTTTTGTTTGTTTTTTGAGTTGGAGTCTCACTCTGTCACCCAGGCTGGAGGGCAGCGGCACGCTCCCGGCCACCACAGCCTTGACCTGCTGGGCTCCGACGATCCTTCCACCTCAGCCTTCCAAGTAGCTGGAATTACAGACACGTGCCACCATGCCCGGCTAATTTTTTTATTTATTTATTGTAGAGATGAGGTCTCACCAAGTTGTCCAGGCTGGTCTCCAACCCTCAGGCTCAGGCAATCCTCTCACCTTTGCCTCCCAAAGTCCTGGGATTATAGGTGTATGCCACCGTGCCCAGCCTTATTTATTTTTTAGAGACGTGGTCTTGCTTTGTTGCCCGGGTTGGACGGCAGTGGTGTCATCATAGTTCACCACAGTCTCAAACTCCCAGGCTCAGGAGATCCTCCCAACCTCAGCCTCCTGAGTAGCTGGGATTATAGACATGCACCACCAAGTCCACCTAATTGTTGTATTTTTTAGAGATGAGGTCTTGCTAGGTTGCCCAGGCTGGTCTTGAACTCCTGGGCTCAAGTGATCTTCCCACCTTGGCCTCCCAGAGTGCTGGGACTACAGGCACAAGCCGCCATGTCTGACCAACAATGCATTCCTTACAGAGGAAGAATACCCTTCACTGGCATGGAGCACACAGCCTTTGGGAATGTTATAAATCCATTCAAGGGACATAGTGGGGACCAGAAGGCTTCTTTTAAAAGAATGAAACCCGAGGGTGCCACTCCCTCTCCCCAGGCACCATTTTGCTTCATCACAAGTGTGTAGTGGTCGCCTCCCACCCCTCTTCACCCAGGGCCTCTTTCCCACTGGGTACACGGTGGGGGCCCTGCTTCCACGCCTGGTCAGGAGCAGCCTCTCCTGGCAGGCCTCTGCCTCTTTCTCTGTCCTGCATGAACCATTCTGTTGTGAGAACAGGAGTGAGTTGAACCGTGGTTTGCCGGTGTTGCTTGCACATTGGACACTGGCCTCAATGAGGTTGGAAGGGGCCAAGGCATTGGGCACCTGCCTCCCAGCCCTGGGAGTACCTCCTTCTTTCTGTACTGGGCCCCATTGTGCCCAGTGTCCCGGGGACCAACTCTGTGCTTCAGGGGAGACTCAACCTCCACAGCCAGGAAGCTGACCGGGGCACATTCCTAGGCCCTGGCTCTCAACACATTTTAGCTCACATCCCATCCACGAAATTCTGCTTTTATTGTCTTTTCTTTTTCTTAAGAGATAAAATCTTGGCCAGGCTCGGTGGCACAGTCTGTAATCCCAGCACTTTGGGAGGCCGAGGCATGTGAATTGCCTGAGTCCACGGGTTTGAGACCCACCTGGGCAACTTGGTGAGACCTCATCTCTACAATAAATAAAAAATGAGCCGGGTGTAGTAGCATGCACCTGTAGTTCCAGCTACTTGGAAGGTTGAGGTGGAAGGATCGCTGGAGTCTAGCAGGTTGAGGCTGCAGTGGCCAGGAGCATGCCACTGCACTCCAGTCTTGGCGACAGAGTAAGACTCCAACTCAAAAAAAAAAAAAAAAAAAGAGAAGAGATAAAATCTCACTCTGTTGCCCAGGCTGGAGTGCAGAGTTGCAATCATAGCTCACTGTAGCCTTGACCTCCTGGGCTCAGGTGATCTTCCTGCCCTAGCCTCCGAAACAGGTGGGACTATAGGCCTGCACCACCATGACTGGTTAATGTTTTTGTTTTTTGTAGAGACAAGGTCTTGCTATGTTGCCCAGGTTGGTCTTGAACTCGTGGCCTTAAGCAATCCTCCCACCTCAGCCTCCCAAACTCTGGGATTACAGATGTGAGCCATTGAGAATGGTCTCACTCACAAATAATCTATTAAGTTTTAATAGCTGTGGTTTGAATAGAAAAAACATTGAATTATTACTGTTATTATTATTTACTTTTTTTAGAGTTGGAGTCTCACTCTACCACCCAGGCTGGAGTGCATGGCACACTCACGGCCACCGGTGCCTCGACCTGCTAGGCTCAGGTGATCCTTCTGCCTCAGTCTTCCAAGTAGCTGAGACCACAGGCATGTGCCACCACACCTGGCTATTTTTTTGATTTATTGTAGAAACGAGGTCTCACCAAGTTGCCCAGGCTTGTCTCGAATCCCTTGACTCAGGCAATCCTCTCGCTTTAGCCTCCCAAAGTGCTGGGATTACAGTCATGAGTCAGTGCGCCTGGCTGATTATTAATGCTTTATATGAGACTGGGTCTTGCTATGTTGTCCAGGCTGATCTCGACCTCCTGGGCTCAAGTGACCCTCCTGCCTCGGCCTCCCTAGTAGCTGGGACTGTAGGTGCACATCACCTTTCCTGGCTAATCATTGTTTTAAGTGACATTAGAATATTGGAGGTCTTTTCGAGCCTGCTGACACCTCCAGGAGTACATTCCCTCCCACTCCCACCTTGTCCCGATCATAGCTTGGGGTGACCTCTTCACATGGGCCTTTCGGCTCATGCTACAAAGGGTCAGACCCACAGGTGTTGGGCATGCCAGGCTCTGTGCTGACAGCCCAGCCTGCAGGGGTGGAGAGCAGAGGGACCTTCCAGGAGGAATCATGACTGAACACCCAACAGCCACAGAGGGAGATGTTTCTAATTCTGGGTAGAGCGGGGTGGGAGGGCGGCCTCTTCCTGGACATAAGAAGATCTGGTGAGCTATAGAAGGAAAGCTAAGCCAGGCTGCACCTGCTGGTAGCTGGCCAGGGGAGGGGCCTCCTCTGCCACCTACACCTCTGCCATCTACACAGGGTGCCTTTACCCAGGACTGATGCCCCCAGGCCATCCCTGTGCTCTGCCCTGCACCAGGAGATGAGAGCCTGGAATCTGGAAGGAGTGGCATCCCTTTCTGAGGGTCCCCAGAGGTTTTCTCAAGATTCATGAACTCTGGGAGCCCCTGAGGCTGGGTCTGTAGGGAGAACCACCTGCGTCTCAGGGAGGAGAAGGCTGTGCCCTGTCACCTCAGCAAAACCACCCATTCACGAGCTTGAGGATGGCAAACCTGAGCCAGCCCTGGTGAGATGAGGTCCTGGGGCAAAGATAGCACTGGCCACTGTGGGGGACAAGCCTGGGAAAGTGGGTGGGGGTGGGAGCAAGCAAAGGACTCCCAGGGGAGGGGAGCTGCAAGGGAGGGAGCCCAGGGGAGGGACTCTGGGGAGGTGAGTTTAGGGGAAGGACTCCGGGGGAGAGGAGTCTCAGAGGAAGAACCCTGGGGAGGGGAGCCACCATGCAGTGCCCACCTTCCCATCCCCCATCCCCCACCCCTGCACATCTGGACAATCCTGACAGGGAGGGAACTTCGTGACATTTGTCATTGTCCCTGCAAGCTGGTAATCAGAGGATGATCAAAGCCAGACCTTACAGCTCTAACCTCAGATTTATATACTTGTGAAAGAAAAAAAAAGGCCAAGGATTAGAAAGCATCCAGAGTCTAGGAGCAGTATGACCTATAATCCCAGCACTTTGCAAGGCCAAGGCAGGAAGATTGCTTGAGCTCAGGAGGTCAAGACCAGCCGGGGCAATATAGCAAGACCTCATCTCTGCAAAAAATACAAAATATTTAGCCAGGTGCGGTGGCAGCACTTGTCTGTAGTCTCAGCTACTCAAGAGGCTGAGGCAGGAGGATCGCTTGAACCCAGGACTTAGAGGCTACAGTGAGCTATGATTGCACCACTGTACTCCAGCCTGGGCAACAGAGAAGGATCTAGTCTCAGTTTTAGAGGTCCTGGGAGGTCCTGGGAGCACAGTGTCATGGTAGCCACCTACAAGTCAAGAGAAGAGGTGTCAGGAGGTAAACGGCCTTGTCAGCACTTTGACCTCGGGCTTCCAGCCTCTAGAACTGTGCAAAGGAAGTTTCTGTCACTTCTGCCACCCAGCCTGCGTATTTTGCCATGCCACCAGCCACCTAATATGAGGCCTGTCCTGCCACTCTGTGCTACTGCCACCCGCCCACCTCCCTCCCTGGGGCTCCCACACTCCCTTGCTGGTTCTACTTTTTTCTTTTCTTTCTTCTTCTTCTTTTTTTTGAGTTGGGGGTCTTGCTCTGTCGCCCAGGCTAGAGAACGGTGGCAAGATCACAGCTCACCAGCCTCAAACTCCTGCTGCCTTGGCTTCCCGAGTAGCTGGGTCTACAGGTGTACACCACCATACCCAGCTAAGTTTTTACTTTTTCTGTAGAGATAGGGTCTTACTATTTTGCCCAGGCTGGTCTCAAACTTCTGGCCTCAAGCAATCCTCCCACCTCAGCCTCCCAAAGTGCCGGGATGACAGATGTGAGCCATCTCTCCCAGTCTACTTTGTCTACTTACCATAGTTCTCTATGCCTTTTGGTGTATTATATAATTACTTTTTCACATATGTGTGTGTGTGTACATATATATATAGTATTTCTATCTCTCAGCTAGAACACACACCCCACGAGGGCAGGGATTTCTGTTTGGTTCATGAATGCACCCAAGTGCCTAGGACCGTGCCTGGTACATAATAGGCATTTGTTACAACTTTGTCAAATGAAGACATAAATCATCCTTCTCGAATGTGCAGCAAGAACCAAGGAGAGAGGTTTTGACTTATCTAGTTGCTGCTCACCTACAGCAGCCAGAGGCAGGCAGGAGAGCTGAGCGGTCCTAGCAGAGGCCTCAGGTGCCCAGAGGGGATGCAGTGGCCCAGGAGGCTTGAGACAAGGCCCCCGGGCTGGTTCCCTCCTCACCCAAGAGTCATGAGGCCTGGAGGCATCACACGCTTGATTTAAGAAGGAGCCGGCTCCACGGGTGAAGGAGGACATGCTAAGCACACAGTGTGCTTGCAGGCATGGCGGCAGAGGCTGTCAGGGCACAGATTGGCCAGGAATGAGGACGAGGAGGGTAACAGGAGGCGGACAAGGCAGCAGCCAAGCAGTGTTCTGTGGGATCTGAGCAGGAAAGCCGGCTGGTGGGATCTACTTGGTGGAAGATTACCTGGGCAGCTGAGGAGGGTCTGGGGGGATGGAAGCCCTCAGGAGAGGGGCTGCGCCCACCCCAGGCATCCACTGCAGCACGCTTCCAAGTATACACATCTCTGTTAGTCATGACAGTCATGCACAGGCGGAGCTGGGCCAGTTCTCTGGAGACCTCAGCCGCAGCCCCCTTTGCCAACCCCTTGCTGGCGTAGGAGGGGCCCAGACTGTGGGGCTTTTCTCTTTTTGGCTCTTGGCAAGAGAGGGACTCATGATGTCAGTCAAGATGCTCCAGGCTTGCCTTTTCCTAGGACCTTCCATCAGGCTGTTGCCGTGACAACCAGTGCCATCAGCCATCAGGAAGCAGCAGCCGGAGCCCAGAAGAGAAGAGGCCCTGCTGCTGCTGGGACATGACTCACCGGACAATGCAACCATAATCCTGGCCAACTGTGGGCCACACATGCACTGCACATACACACTCACATGTATCCACACACATGCACATACTCACATGTGTGCGCACACAATGCACGCACACTCATACGTGCATGAGCACTCGCATGCACACACACCATGCATGTGTACGTACACACCTGCACATCCTTCCACGGTGCACATGCCCCTCCCATCTGTCTTCTGCACTTATCCTTCCCTAGGCTCCCTCCCACCCTGGTGGATTGCCTGGGCAATCCTAGAGCCCCCTCCTCCCCACCCACCACTGTGACTCAGCCGGAAGGCAGGTGTACCCCAGACAGCAGGGCAAGCTCATTCCTGGGATAAACCCAAGGGTCCTCAGGGGAAAGTTCTCTCCCTGAGTGGGGGCCGGCCAGGGACGCCAGTGGCTGTATTCTTACCTAGGGTTCTCAGTGGGAGAAAGTGAAGCCACCACGCACAGGCAGAGATGGCCCCATGGTGACGAGATGGCGCACAGGCAGAGATGGCGCACAGGCAGAGATGGCCCCAGAGATGGCCCCAGATGTCCCCATGGTGACGAGTTCCCAGTGCTGCCCCGAGCAGGCTCCCACAGCTAGCACCTCCACTAGAGGCCTTCACTGCCTCTGATGCCACTGGGTCCCGTCATGGCAACCAAAGCATCCTCTTTCCAAGGGTACTCTTCTCAGATCCCACCCACCACATTGGCCCCGTAGGAAGAAATCACGTCCCCTCTCTGTGCCTTCATTTCATAGTTCCAAAATGAGAGCAGGTTTCCAGCCTCTTCATTCCAGGAGCTGTCAGGGAGCAAGAGGAGGTGGTGGAAGGCTTCATGTCAGGAGTGTCACAGGGCTTGGGGAGTGACAGACGGCTTGTGTCAAGGAGGAATGAGAGGTGCAGAGCTGGCCTGAGGACTCCTGAGCTGTGTGCTGGTACAGGCCCATTCATGGGTTCCTCCCGCACACCAAGGCATCCAGCTGCTGCAGGGGAGAGGCCATTCACGGCCCCAGTTTCCCCTTCTTGGAGGATTCTCCATTAACGTTAGATCTCAGTTCTTCAGCTCTGATTTTCAGACTTTATGCCGAAGGTCAAACAAACTCCATGCACTTGTGCATGTGTGTGTACATGTGTACATGTTTGTGCATACCCAAAGGTGCTGAGAAGGAGGGGGGAAGGCTTTCAAACAAGGGGCTTTAAAATGTCAAGTCAGGGCAACCCCTCAGGTCCCTTCCCACTGTGGAAGTTTTTCTGTCCTCTTAATAAATCCTGCTTTTAAAAAAAAATGTCAAATCAGGCCAGGTGTGGTGGCTCACACTTGTAATACCAACACTTTGAGAGGCCAAGATGGGAGTTCGAGACCAGCCTGGGCCACATAGTGAGACTTCTTCTCTACAAAAATTTTTTAAAATTAGCCAGACATAGTGATGTGCACCCGTAGTCCCAGCTACTTGAGAGGCTGAGGCAGGAGATCACTTGAGCCCAGCAAGCTATGATCAAGCCATTGCACTCCAGCCTGGAACACAGCCAAGACCCCATCTGTAAGAAACAAAAAAAAGGTCAAATCAAACGTAGTGAGCATGAGCAAGACTACCATCACTCCCTCAAGGAGGATTCCTGTGGCCCCTCATAAGTGTAGACACGACTGCCCTCGCCAACACAACATAGTGTTTACGTAAAGCTTGACCATTCCCTAAGTCTTCCCCTGTTCCAGTTCCAGATCCTTTCAACAACCTGGGGGTGGTAAGGTCAGTGTCACAGCCACATTTATATTTGAGGAATGGACATTTATAAACAAGGCCTCCCACGCTCAAAACTGCTAAATAATTCACCCAAATCATACAGCCCGCAGCTAGTGACACCCAACTCATGCTCAGGGCTTCTGGCTGCCTCTGCTCCTCTCTATCCTGGGGCTGCAGCCTTGTGTTTAGAGTCACACTCGTGCTGTGCTATGCAAGCCTCCTGGCCACCTCCAGCCCCTCTGAGCAGATGGAGTGGCTGGGATCAGCAGTGCTGAGTTATGGGCCGCTGGGCACTCCTGAAAAACTCTTCTGCCCCAAAGTATCTCGAATAGAGATTCATGATTTGGAAGAAGCATCACAGGCTCCACTAGCCCCATGGGTGTGCTAAACCCGGTTCCCGGTGGGGCTATTTTTCTGAGTCATGAAGAGCTTCCTGTTGGGCAGTGTATCTGATTCTGAAGAACCCAACTCAAAAGAGACTGCGACAGGACAGGCAGGTGGGGGTTTTGTTTTCTTTTCTTTGGGGGGCCCCAGGCTTCTGGAACCCTCCTCCACACCCTCCCCCCCCCCCCCAGCATCACAACAGTGCATGGCAGGGACCACCAAGCGCTCCACAACATCCCTGTTCACCTGCGGCCCGCTCGCCTGGACACTGGGCTGGACTACATTTCCCCGACTACCCAGCAGGTGGATGTGGCCATGTGACCGAGCTTCAGCTGAAATAGAGACAGAGACGCTCTGGGCCACTCCCAGGCCCACAGGAAAGGGAAGTCCTTTTGTGCGGCGGAGAATTCCACCGCAGGGCGACATGGAGCGCGCCTGGGTGGTGGGAAAGTGGCCGCCATGTAGGTCCCTGAGTGAAATATGGAGGCCTCTGCACTGTCTACCTGCACACACGACCCAGGTTCGCCTCCACTGTTCACGGCTGTGTCCACACACCAGACCAGTACGTGCACGTGACACACGTCCTCCCACCGAAGGCAGCCTCGGGTGCAGGGCACCCCGCTGTGTCGCAAGCAGCTGGAATGGAATGTGGAATTAGGGATGATTTCAAGTCCTCTCTTACTCTTTCTCTTTTCTCTTCTTCTCTCTCCCCTTCTTCCTCCCCACTCCGTGCCCCTTCATTCTTTCCTACACCGCAGCCTTGCCGGTGCCTGCTTAAGTAATCATGAGCAAGTTGGGAAGTTGCTCGAGAAATTCTGGTGCCCTTTGTCTCTGGCGTTCATGCCATTTGGATTCGCATGGGTTGTTGGTCGATTCCAGTAGGGCTGAGATAGGAACTGTGTCTGCCTTCGGGTTTTCATGCCACTTAAACCCAGCACGTGCCATTCATGGGTACCGGTTAGTCTGAGATAAGGTTTTCTAGGCTTGTTCCCAGCCTTCCCATGTGTAAATTCTTGCTTTTATTTGTTCTTTAAGGATGGGCGACTTGGTCTCTGTTCCACCTTGGAGTCCCTCTGGTCACATCTTGGCGGACTGGAGAATCTATAGCTATGAACTATGACAAAGAAGAGGATGGTTTTCTATTGCAATACACTTGGCACATGTACATTCTGCCTTCCAAGGAAAGATGGTTCCTGGATAGTTCACTAAATTTTTTTACTTTTTTTTTTTTTTTTTTCTGAGTTGGGATCTCATTCTCTCATCTAGGCTGGAGAACAGTGGCATGGTCATGGCTCACTGCAGCCTCCACCTCCTGAGCTCAGGCTTTCCTCCCACTTCTGCCTCCCAAAGTGTTGAGATTACAGGCATGAGCCACGCGCCTAGCTTTTTAAAAAAAACTATTTTACAACTGGAATTATTTTGTCAGAAAACAGGCAAATGGAATGAGAAACCACATGGACAAGGCTTTATGTTGCTACGTAACAAGGATTTGGCTAACTTGGAGCCGAAGCCAACCAAGCTGTTGCTTCAGACACATCACCCCCAGGTAGCCACGCACAGGAAGAGAGGGACAACGAGGACCGAAGTTTGATAAGTTACCTAAACCTCCACAAGCCACTCCCCCTCGCTGCCCCTCCCAAACCTGCTCAGTATCAGGCAGAGGATAGCTACCCCTCCTCAACATAGTGAGGAAACTGGACTAGTCTCCCCCTCTGAGACCCAAACAGGCACCCAACTTGGCCAGGGCTCCCTCCTCACGCAGGGCTGGGCAAGTCTCCTTGAGACACTATCCAGTCAGTGGACCAAATGATGGGGCAGCCCACCAGGTATTACTAGGAATATGCTCCTTTCTCCACATCAGATCCGATCCACTGGAAGAGCTCTTGCACTCCCTGCAGAGATGACTCACAGAGAATGACAGATCTATTTGCCTCTATATGTTCAACACACCACCCCATGTTGGATGCCAAATTTGTAACTGAACTCAGGTTCAGCTGCTTGTCACTTGAAAGCCAAACTCAAGAGACAAGGGTGGATGCAAGGAAAATAGGTTGACCCAAGAGTGGGAAACTCCAGGAGATGGCAGACTAATGTCTCAAAGACCATCTCAAAGATCATCAGCATTCCTTAGGCTGACTGGAGGACTTGGAAAAAACAACATGCAGGGGTTGGGCAGCTTTGTCCTTGGTCGGGTCTCAGTGTTCCTTTAAATCTTTCACAAAATACAGTGTATACACTCCCCTTTTCCCCAGAGTTAGTCTCAACAGCTGCATACTTGTTTCCTATGTTATCCCTTGAGTGTTTTAAAATGGTTCTAGCCTACATGCAAGCATGAACGAAGGCCACCCCGCCTCTCAGTCTAAAATGGAGTTAGTTACATTAGTCTTTTGCCATTTCACTGTTACACCACTAAGAAGCAAAAATACTGCTGATTAAACTATGACACTATGCTTTCACTTAGAATTTTTATTTTATACTTATTGAAAAGAGCTTTTAGAGATTCAGTTAGTCATAGGTTTCTATTATAAATCGCTCTTGTGCATAATGAAACAGGAAATAGAAGTGAAATGAGTTGGCTACGGTATTTCTAGAGCTTCTTCTAATTCCAGATATGACCGCTCTCTTTGACTCCGAGTTGATAATGACCATCTTTTTTTACACAATGTCATTCTCAGTAGCAACAAGAGTGTTGATGACGAAGCATTTTTCAAAAGCATCCATAACAGAACTAAGTGTCATATGTGCTGGGCTCTTGAGTCAGCTTTACAAATCTGTGAATTTACTTTACTTTTGACTCCTACATCACAAATGCTGCCCAGTGTGTCTGATTCAACACCTCCCCCATGACCATTTAATCCTTATGCATTAAGATTGTGCTCCAGGGGATGGGAGGGAGGGGAAAAAAGAGTGTGCTCCATGATTGTTGGGGAATATTTTCCCCCAAGTTATTGACATACATTCTGTAAGTTTTTTGTTTTCTTTGTATTTATTTATTTGTGTGTTTATTTTCTGAGTCAGGATCTCACTCTGTTGCCCAGGCCGGAGTCCAGTGGCAAATCATGGCTCAAAGCAGCATCAACCTCCTGGGCTCAGGCAAGCCTTCGCCTCAGCCTCCTGAGTAGCTGGGACTAGGTGTGTGCCACCATGTCCAGCTACTTTTTTGATTTTTTTGCAGAGATGAGGTCTTGCTATGTTACCTAGTCTCATGTTGAACTCCTTGGCTCAAGCAGTCCTTCTGCCTCAGTTTACCAAAGCACTCAGATTACAGTTGTGAGTCACCGTGCCTGGGCTTTGTTTTTGTTTTTGCTTAATCGGTTTGAATGTCATCCTTACCAAGGGCCATGCTAATGTTCTCAGTATCGGTCTGATTATAGTATGTGTGCTGCAGAGGAGAGCATATTCTGCAAGTTTTGATGCTGGAACTTTTGATGTTTGCACAGCGAATGGCAACCTCATCAAGACGGCTGTGTGGCCAAGAGCAATTGCAAGATGCCACGAATTTAAGGCACACCCCAACTTCAGAGTTTTTACGTTGTAGGGACAAAAGTGTAATCGAATTTTTTAAAAGACAGTTATAAGTTCTCAATAAATATTTGTTGAATGAATGAGTAGATGAATTCCAGTTCCCGGTCTACGACTGAAAAGTGCTTTGATTTCCTTAACAAAAGGCCTTCAGACTCTGAGAATCATACACCTCTGATTGAGCTAACATGACTGTATTGGTTAGGCTACTCTTGTTTGCAAATAGCAGAAAACTCAAACAAAAAAGCTCAAACTATAAGGAAAGATAAATCAATTCACATAACAAAAAGTCCTGAAGTTGGGCAGATCTGGCATTGTAACTCCACAATTCAGTAAAGCCCAAGGCTTCTGGCTATCTTTCTGCCTGGTCACCCTAGATGTGTTGGTGTGGTCCTTAGGCCAGCGCCCTTCATGGTCACAGGTTGGATGACTTGGTCCTAGTGTCCTACTCAGACATAAAGTAACCAGTGGAGATAAAGGATTGCATCTTCCTTCTGACTCTTTTTTATAGTGAGAAAAACCTGTCCCAGAAGTCTTCCAGCAGATTTTTCATTCAGTGGCCAGCCTCGGTCAAATACCCACTCCTAAAGAAATCTTCAGTAGCGAAGTGAAATCGCCATGATTGGATTATACTCAAGAGGGTTTACTCTTGAGCTTGGAATAGAGTTGGCTTTCTCTTCAGGTGGATGTCTGAAAGTAAACCAGAATGCTATTCTTAAGAATGAATGAAAAGTGGTAGGGTGGGGCTCACCAAATGTCTATTTGGACGGTCAAGTGATTTTCAGTATATCCACAACCCCCATATATTTGCATTCCGTTGTCAGAGAAAAGAACTCAAGGCTCAAGAGATACATTTTTTTAGAAAGTATATCATTGATGACCAGCGAATGTAAATCCATTCTTAAACAGTTCTGTGGCAGACACTGTTGGCTGGCTAATTTAGCAGGTCCCTCCAACTCCCTTCTCTCTTGCTCCCACCACAGCGAAGACTACAAAGCCAGACAGTCACCTTCCCGGCCTCCTTTGCAACTGGAGGTGGCCATGTGACCCAGCTCTGCCAATGAAATGCAAGCAAAAGTCTTTGAGGCGCTTTGGAGAGGTTTTCTGAAAAACAGGTGAAAGGAGTTACTGCCTTTTGTCTCCTACCCACTTTCTTCCTGCCTTGAATGAAAATGTGATGACTGAATATCTCTTAACCATGAGAAAAAGGCGAAGAGAATGGCAGAGAAGCTGGCCCAACCCTCACTTCTTTAAGTGATGTGCCAATACCATCAGCTGCCTGAGTTCAGACCTCTAGTTGGATGAGAAAAATAAGCTCTATGGTATGAGATACTGTGATGGGACTTTCTGTTACTTGCAACTGAATGCCACCCCAAGTTTTTTTTATCATTTCCCTTGTAGGGGCCAACTTATTATTAGGTCTCATTAGATCATCTTTGTTCCCACCTAGTATAGAGGGCTAACACGGCTCTTAATAGGAGTGGGAGAAATGTCCATACTTTTCCTTGTTGTATGCTTGTGCTTGCTTTAATACTATGATTTTTTTTGCCAGGCATGGCACCTCATGCTGTAATCCCAGCACTTAGGGAGGCCAAGACAAGAAGATTGCTTGAGTCCAAGAAGTTTAAAACCAGCCTGGGAAACATAAGGAGACTCCACCTGTATAAAAATTTTTAAAAGTAGCCAGGCATGGTGGCTCATACCTGTAGTCAAGATGCTGTGATGGGAAGATTGCTTGCACCCAGGAATTTGAGGCTGCAGTGACCTATGATTGCGCCACTACACTCCAGCCTGTACAACAAAATAAGACCCTGTCTCTAAAAATAAAAAATAAAAAAAGAGAGTGCCAGCCTGGAAAGTGGCTGGAGGTGGCAGGGTCAGGCCTGACTACTTTTCAAAGCCCTTTGGAGGAGAAACGCTGAACCTGCCCTGTTGGAATAGCCAGACTTCCAGAAAATAAGAATCCACAGGAAACCATTAGCTACCAAACAGCTGAGGCAATCCCTTAAGGACCCGTGATAGAAAATCTCTTAGGGGAGACTTCTGGGGCCTAGAATACAGAAGTGCTTGATACACCTACTGAAGAGAACAAGTGAGTGAATGCATGAATGGAGGAAACTCACTTTTAAAATTTACTTTTTTACCAGGAGATGCTAGAAAGCACACTGGCCTTGCGCTCCCACACATGAGCTGTCATTTACAAGCTGCATGGCCCTGGGCAGGTCTCTGAGCCTCTGTGAGTTCCATTTTTTCTATAAATGGAGGAAAGGAATGTTGTGGCTGCACAGAGAGGCGTCAGGGTGAACGTGCATGGCATATAATGGCCTCGACCGTCACATGTCTTAAAGGGGAGACCAGCGGGGAGGTTCAACACCACCACTGTAGGAGCTCGGGCGGAGTGTCACAGCCCCGCTTCTCTGGGAGCCCCAGGTCATTCCCCACCCCCACCAGTCACAGGCCTGGCCCAGCATGCTGCCATCTGCTGGGGATAAGGACAGCGTCACCACCGAAGCATCCCTCCACACCAGCTGCAGTGGGGAGAAAGCTGGAAAAGAGAAGGGCAGGGATCCAGTTTCCCCGCAGCTGTGACACTCTTGTCCTTAAAGGCGGTCAGGGCCCTCCTCGTTGACCAACAATTTGTCAGGAGAATAAGATTTCCACCTGCTTTTCTCCTTAGTGCATTTGGTTGTTAACCAAAAGGTTGGTGGTTCGTGCCCACCCAGGGATGGGGCTGAGTATTAGGCCGGGTGCTGCACCTCATGCCTGTAATTCCAACACTTTGGGAGGCTGAGATGAATGAATCCATTGAAGCTGGGAGTTTGACACCAGCCCAGGCAACAGAGAGAGACAAAAAAAATGTTTTTAATTAGCCAGGTATAATTCCATATAATTCTATAGTTCCAACTATAATTCTATAGTTCCAGCTACTCAGGAGGCTGAAGCAGGAGGATCGCTTGAGTCCAGGAGTTCGAGACCAGCCTGGGCAATACAGTAAGACCTTGTCTCTACAAAAAAAGTTTAAAAATTAGCCAGGCGTGGTGGTACACTGCTGTAGTCCCAGTTACTTGGGAAGCTAAGGGCTAAGGCAGAAGGATTGCCTGAGCCCAGGAAGTCAAGTCTGCAGTGATCTGTAATAGTCCCATTGCACTGCTGCTTGGGTGACAGAGTGAGACCTTATCTCAAAAAAAAAAAAAAAAAGACAAATGCTTTGTTATGAGTTACCGCAATTTTAAAAGCCAGGAGATGACATGGATATGCACGTGGGAGGTGCCTGACATCACACAGTAGAATCACCATGAGTGGGTATCATATGAAAGTGGGAAGAAGGGACGCTACCTGACAGCCTCAGATGTCCAGTGAACATGACAATGTGCATCTTTTCCTCACCAGGAAAGCTTCCAGGCAATGGTGACTGGTCACACTACCTTTTCTTTGGGATGATAGAGAAATTAGTTATCTTTCCTCTTCTCAAAGCCAAAATTTTCTGTTTTCATAGAAAATTTGAGGCTGGCATAGCACCAAGGTCTGCCTGAGTCAAAGCCTGGCAACCTGTGTGTTCTCGGTCATGGTTGGGGGTGGCGGTCCATTGTCTGTTGATTCCAGGACTGCAAGATTCCAGATTTTAGAACTTCAGAAACACAGGGGCTCTGAGCAGCTCGTGAGATTGAAGAGACCTCTCTCCCACCTAATAAAAATGTGTAAATCCATAAAATCTTCATTTATTTACTTATTTGAGTCAGTTCTTACTCCATTTCCCAGGCTGGAATGCTGTGACATGGTCACAGCTCACTGCAGTCGTGACCTCCCAGGCTTAAACAATCTTCCCACCTCAGCCTCCTGAGTAGTTGGGACTACAGGCACACGCCACCACACCCGGCTAATTATTCGATTTTTTGTAGAGACGAGGTCTCGCTATGTTGCCCAGGCTGGTCTCCAACTCCCAGACTCAAGCAGTCCTCCCATCTCAGTATCCCAAAGTGCTGGGATTACTGGCATCAGCCACTGAACCCGGTCATAAAAAATGTTAACTAGTGACACTTCAGAAGCCAGAGCCCTCCCCACCTCACTCTGTAGCCTCAGACAGAGTGCGGCCAGCTCCTTTTCTCAGGGTCTTGTCAGTGGAGTCCTTGCTCTGTGAGGGGAAGACTCTCCCTGTGGACACCCGGAGGCCCATCAGTCACAGCTTTTGCGAAGGCGACAAGGGCCGGTCGAGTCTGTTTGTAGCAGACTCTCAGCCCGGAGTCAGGAGTCGAATCCTCTGGGAAAGAAAGGCCGGGCACAAGGAGCCCCAGACACAGCAAGCTTGCTGCTGCCCGTGGTCTCCCCGAGCCCTGATGCCGCAGCCCTGACTCACTTTAGTGGCCCTGCCCTATCGCCAAGTGTCACCCACAGACCAAGCTAGAGAGACACAGAGTGCTAGACCGTACTTAAAAACTTGGTTACGGCAGCAGCTAGAGGTGGCCACAAGGAGGTTTCGTTTATTAAGACCCCTCACCCCAGGATTCCTGGCTGGGGGTGTTTCCCTAACTTCCCCTGAATACTTTATTTTTATTATTTATTTTATTATTATTGTTATTTTTTGAGTTGGGTTCTCACTTTGTTGCCTAGGCTGGAGTGCAGTGGCATGAGCACAGATCACTGCAGCCTTGACCTCCTGGGTTCAAGCAATCCTCCCACCTCAGCCTCCCTAGTAGCTGGGACTATAGGCATGCACCCCCGAGCCCAGCTAATTTTTTCATGTTTTGTAGAGGTGAGGTCTCGCTATGTTGTCCAGGCTGGTCTCAAACTCATGGGCTCAGGCAATCCTCTCACCTTGGAGAGTGCTGGAACTACAGGTGTGAGCCATTGCACCCAGTCCTCTCCTGAATACTTTAAACCCCGCAGATGAAGTGGTAACGCTCACCTCTGGGTCTGAGTGGCCTTGAGTGGAAGCCTGAGTCTAAGGAAGGGCAGTATGGTGTATAGAGTCAGGGGGGTGGAACCTGGAAGGCTGACATCTCCCCCTATGGAAGTTGGAGTGACCCGCTTTTCTCAGTTGCACTGGGTGTCTGGGAGTGGATCTTTCCCAAGAGGCAAAAACAACTACTGAATCCTCTCCCAGAGCCTTGCAAAGGACACAAGCGGGTTTTTCCTCTAGGAGTCAAAGCTACAGGGTTTCTGATTTGGGGGAGACCCTGCAGAGGCTGGGGGGTAAGAAGCTTCATCACGGCTGATCGCAGAAGCACAAGGCTCCTGAGGGCAGCTGGACTTTATCTGAAGGCTCTGGGGCAGCTGTCTTCTCCAGGGATATTTAGTCACTTTCCTGTTAGATCAAGTCTGACGCCCTCTGGGCTGGCTCTCTGAGACTCGAGCAAACTTTTTTTTCCAGTCTGATCATTCATTGAGGGCTCCAAGCACAGGCTGCCCACGTCATGCTAAGCTGGATGGGATTGGGATGGGTTTGGGTGAGAACTACATCCTCCCCAGGGTGAGGAGAGACCAGGCACCCTTTGTGTGGCCAGAGGTGGGGAGGTCAGAAGCCATGTCTCACAAATTTCTTGCCCCATCCATCAATGTATCACTGGGGCCAGGTGTAGAGGCTCACATCTATAATCCCAGCACTTTGGAAGGCCAAGTCAAGAAGATTGCCTGAGCCCAGGAGTTCAAGACCAGCCTGGACAACATAGCAAGACCTTGTCTCTACAATAAAATTAGAAAAATTAGCAGGGTGTGGTGGCACGCACCTGTAGTCCCAGCTACTCCAGAGGCTGAGGCAGAAGGATCTCCTGAGCCCAGAAGGTTAAGGCTGCACTGGCTGAGAGTGCCAGTGCACTCCAGCCTGGGAGACAGCATGAGATCTTGATTCAAAAAAAAAAAAAAGTGTCGCTGGGGGAAAAGCACTCTAGCTCGATGGGAGGAGAGTCGAGTCATCGCCGTTCTCACGTATCTCTGGCTCCCCCTTATATGATTACTAAACAAAAGCATCAGCCACTCAGCAGAGCAGGTAGTGTGGCCCGTCCCTGGCAGGGATACTGGCATGCCATACATCTAGGTCTCCTTGGTCTCCCTGAGCCAATCACCGCCAGCACAGCCAGCCCTATCCCTTGCGTCTGTGCTGAAATCAGAAGAAAGTGCAGCTGACAGTCTTTGCCACACGGGGACAACCAGGACCTCGGGGCAGGAGGACGGATTTCTCAGTTAATTATTAAGAAGCCACTCACAGGGGCACAGCAGCAGGGGCAAAGCACATCCTCATGGGCAGAGAAATGTGTGCAGGGGTGTGTGTTAGATGTGCCCCTGCCAGCTGCGATTCTATCATTCCTGCAGGGGGCAACATTTCTCTAGCAATAACCACACTATGCACTTAGAGACACTGCAGAAAAGGCATTTAATTGGCCAAAGAATAAGAGGATTTTGGGGGTTTGGTTTTGTTTTGAGTCAGGGTCTCGCTCTGTCATCCAGGCTGGAGTGCAGTGGCATGATCACAGTTCACTGCAGCCTTGACCTGCTGGACTCAGGCAATCCTTCTACCTCAGCCTCCTGAGTAGCTGGGACTCCAGGCATGCACCACCAACATCCAGCTAATACATTTCTACTAAGCAATTCCTGCCCCTACATATTTTCATGTAGAGATGCTGCTCCTTTTCCATCTGCGGTGTCTGTTACTTAGTACGCTTTTAACAAATCAGAACAGATGGATTATTCGGTTGGCCAGAGATAATCCAGGCTCACCGAAGGCATGGAAAACATAGGGTGAGAACGGGGGGATCTAGGGACTGGCCAGGGTACTGGAAAGCACTGCTGGGGCTGAATGTTGGTCCCTCCCCAAACTCATGTGGAAGTTTAACTGCCCAGTAGGTTGCAGGAGTATGTGTGTGTGTGTGTGTGTGTGTGTGTGTGAGAGAGAGAGAGAGAGAGACACACAGAGAGAAAGAGACAGAGAGAGAGAGAGAGAAAGAGAGAGAGACAGAGAGAGAGAGAGAAAGAGAGATAGAAAGAGAGAGAGACAGAGAGAGAGAGAGAGAGAGAGAGAGAGAGAGAGAGTGTGTGTGTGTGTGTGTGTGTCAGGGTCTTACTCTGTTGCTCAGGCTGGAGCACAGGGGCATGATTATGGCTCACTGCAGCCTCAACCTCCTGGCCTCAGGCATTCCTTCCACCTCAGTCTTCTGAGTAACTGGGACTGCAGGTGTGCGCCACCATACCCAGTTAATTTTTTTCAGTTTTTGTAGAGAAAAGGTCTCGCTATGTTGTCCAGGCTGGTCTCAAACTCATGGCTTCAAGTGATCCTCCCGCCTTGGCCTCCTAAAGTGCTGGGATTATAGGCGTGTGCTATCATGCCTGGCCAGTTTGCAAGATTAAAAAGGAAATTTAATTGCCATTGTAATAGTATGAAGAGGTGATTAGGCAGTGAGGGCTCTGCCCTCATGAATGGATTATCGTCATTAAGGAGGGAGTGGGTTTATTACAAAAGGGTTAGTTTGGCCCCCTTGCTCTCTCTAGCCCTCTCTTGTCCTTCCACTGTGGGATGTGGCAGCAAGAAAGTCCTTGACAGATGCCAGCATCTTAACCTTGGGCTTTCCAGTCTCCAAATCTGCGAGCCAATGCATTTGTTCTTTATAAATCACCCAGTCTCAGGTGTTCTGTTGTAGCAGCACAAAACTAAGACAAGCACATTCCTTTCTGGTTAATAGCTTACCCAGGAAAGGCAAATGCATTTGGAAATTTCCGGAAGACCTTTCTCCAAGAGCAAGTCATCATTAATTTAATTCTTTTAAAAGATATCTCGGTTTTATAACTCTTCCTCCTCATTTCAAAGTTCATCCTACGTGTCAGATAAACAGGTTGCAGGTGTGTTCAGGTGTATACATGTTTAAAGTTTTGGCATCTAGACTCGACCCTCTCTACATTGTGAAGTGTCTTCCCCTGGCCCCAGCTGGATTCTGCAGAGACTAGATGATGCCATCGAAGTCCACCCACCCCTGGAAGGGACCATGGAGACTGGGTCAACAGGCAGCCCTGAGTCCAGAACAGGACAGCCAGGCCTGTCCTTGACTGGCCTAGTAGCAGAGACGCCCGTGTTCTTCATGGCAGCAATGCTCCTCTCCCCACAGAACAGACTTGGTGGTTGCCCGGCACCTGCCCCTTCTGCTGGGACTCGCCTACAGTCCTGTGTATCTCTCAGAACTTCTTGGTTTTCCCAGAGGAGAGTCAGCAGCTTAAATACCACTAGGGTCTCAGAGTACCCCGCTGCCTTTTCTGGAGAGGACGACAGACTTGGAGGGCCTACAGGGAGATGCACAGGGCAGACTGTGTGTCTGTGGGTGAGGGACATGGCCTGCCGCCCTCTGCTGCCTGAAGGGCCGCAGTCAACCACAGAAGCTGCAGGTTGGAGTTCCAGCTTCAACCCTAATAACACTGAGCCACCCAATGGCTCCCGACCTCATCCCAGGCCTGGGCTCCCATCTGCCAGGGTTCACAGCCACATCACCTCCCTGGTGAAGCCTCTGCAGGGGAAGGAAAATATGGCGTGACCAGCCCAGGAGCAGCTGGGATCTCTCGGCCGGCAAGGATCCTGCTTCCCAGGAGTAGTAAGGCTGGAGACCCCACTTCTGAGCCTGCTGGGTCCTCTGGAACATGGCCCCAGGTCACTGCCGGCCCCCTCTCCCTCCAGGGCCTAGGTCTGAAGTGCAGGCACAGGAGGGACGCGGGGGTTTTGCAGCACCTTGTGGGTATGGAGGCTGTGTGGATGAGCTCGCCTGAGGAGCAGAGTCGGCGGGCCCCCGTGGCCAGGAGGGGTGGCACAGTGAGCCCAGAAGCTGCTGTCCGAAATCCCTTGATTCTCGACCCATGACATGTAAGGGAGGGTCCTCGGTGGAGGGATGTTTCGCTGAGTGTCAGGAGCAGCGAGAGGGTTGGGGAGCCTCGGGAAGGGGGCATCCAGGCGGGGAGGTGAGGCCTCTGTGCATGAGGACAGGGCAGGGCAACACAGCCACAGGGAAATCCGCTGGGCACCAGATGGGCTGCGGTCTTACCCAGCGGGGCAGGCCCTGCGGGACCCATGGGGTGGACAGCCCCTCCCCATCCCCTCCTAGCACAAATCTCCATGTGCAACCAGGCCCCTCCTCCCCTTCCCGCGACAGCCAGTCGGCACCCAGGTGGGCCTTCACGGACCTGGTGTAGACCCGAGGGGATGGGTGGCATGAGGCAAAGGAGGTGGCATCCCTGACCTCTGAGGGCGAGGCTGGAGCTGGTGGAGCAGTCCTCCCTCTGCTGCCCATCCCCTCCTGCCGCGGAGGAGAGACTGGGGGACAGGGGCAGAGCACCCCTCACTTCCCACCCCGGGAGAGGGCGGCAGGGGCTCCGGGCTGGGTGGCCATGATGTGGTAGATGGACTCGCGGAAGCGCTGGTCCCTGCTCAGCCGCCTGGCCACCTCCTTCAGTTCCTCCAGGTTGTTGGCTTCCAGCTGGGAGTTCATGAAGGACTGGGACGGCTTCACTGGGGACACAGGGCCAGCCAGCCATGAACGCCCTCCATGCCAGGGCGTGGCCTGCCCCACCCCACCCCGCCCAGTGAGCTGAGCCCCTCCCGGCCCCTGCCCTCCTCGGGCTACACCTGAGATGTCACTCAGCTCCCTAGAGCCAGGCCGGAGGCCACAAGGCCTGACCCGAGTTGGGTCAAGGCTTGTCACCCCACTCTGGCCCCTTCTGGCCCGCCCACCACCCCCACGGCCCACAGTCATCCTGCCCACCCAGGCACGGCCACACGCACTGTCGCTCCAGGAGGTGCTGGAGCGGCGCCGGTGGAAGCGGCAGCTCTTGATGCGGCGTGTGGCCGCCTTGTGGATGTACACAGAGTTCTTCATGATCACAGGCATCTTGGCCTCCAGTTCGGCATTACGGATGCACTCCTCAAAGAACCCTGCGGGGCAGGGTGGCAGGTAGACAGCTCCCCACTCTCCTGCCACCCACCCGGGCCCCCTCCACCCCTCGCCCCACTGGTCCCCCACCCACCAGCCCCAGGGATCCCCGAGAGCTTGATGTGGAGAATGTGGGCCCCTCCCCTGAGACTCAAAGCCACCTCCCAGGGCTCCTGCACCCCTCCAGCACAGGCTGCGGCCGTCCCAGGGCAGGTGTGTGTGTGTGTGTGTGTGTGAGTGAACAGAGCTCTGAGCTTTGGAGAAGAGGAGGAAACCCCAGACTCTCCCTGCCAGGCCCTCCCCAGAGGGAGCAGTGCCAAGATGCCTGCAGGCAGGCTTCTGGGAAAGAGCCCCATCCGGTCCACAGAGCACGTCAGGACCACTAGGCCCTTCTCCAGGATCGACAGGGCCCAGTTTGGGGCTAGGTGCTAAGGTGGGAGGACGCAGAGGGCAGGGCTTACTCTTCAGGTGGCTCACGTCTGCCCTCATCCTCTCCTCCTTCTCCTTATTTCGCACCTTGGAGTTGAGCCCCTGCTCCAGGCTCCGCAAGGCCCCTTCGGCCTCCCGCAGCCGCCGCTCCAGGTCCATGCGGACCTTCACCTCAGCCTGAGGGCGAGGGGAGAGGGGCGTGGAGGGCAGTTGCCACCTTCCCCCAGAAGCCCTCCCCTGTCACCCCTGGCTCCACAGAGTCATTACATCCTGCCTCTGGGCCTGGCCCCCACACCAGACAGCCTGGCCTGGCCCCCACACCCAGCAGGCGTCCAGTGGAGCAGAGACAGGCTGTGTCCCCTCGTGGTGGGTCCACCCTGTACTTGGCCAACTGGTCAGGCTTGTTCAAGCTGGGCTGCAGGGTCTCCGGGCGAGGGGAGGGCACACCTTGAGCTCCTGCTCTGCCTGCTGCTTCTCGGCTGTCAGCTCCTGCAGTGAGTTCTGTAGCGCCTGGGACTGGCTGGAGTAGAACTCACGCTCCTCCTCCAGGGCCCGTGAGCGTTCCTCATTTTCCTTCATGCTGCAGGATGGAAGAGGCCCTGGCTCGAGGCCCACTCGCCCACAGGCTGCCAGGGGGAGGGCCTTTCCTCTCAGAGGTCCGGTTAGAGAAGCCCAACCCCAGGCTTCACAAGCCCCACCCAGGGGGTCGGAGCGGCAGCATGGCTGTGGTGGGAGCCTGAGGCTTAGGGTGAGAAGACTGGACTCTTGGGTCCAGGGCTGGCTCATTCTGGGATCTTAGAAAAGTCACAAAGCCAGGCCGGGTGTGGTGACTCACACCTGTAATCCCAGCACCTTGGGAGGACTGCTTGAGCCCAGGAGTTCAAGACCAGCCTAGGCCACACAGCAAGACCTTGTCTCTACAAAAAAAATCAAAAAGTGAGCCAGGCGTGGTGGTGTGTGCCTGTAGTTCCAGCTACTTGAGAGACTGAGGAGGGAGGATCTCCTGAGCCGCTGCACTTCAGCCTGGGTGAGAGTGAGCCCTCGACTCAAAGAAAGAACAGAAAAGTCACAGAACCCCTCTGAGACTCAATTTCCCTGTAGGGAAGGGGGCTGAAGCAGTGGCAAGGACCTGTGGACGACGCCTGTTCCTGCCGCTACAAGAGATGGTTCTCAAGTCAGCTCAGGCGCTTCCCTTCCTGTTTGCCTGGTGGGGAAACTGAGTGCTAGGCGAGAGGCAGTGAGGGGCCCATGGGGTCAGTGCCAACTAGGACCCAAGGGTCTGGCCGCCCAGCTAGAGGAAGGCGCCGGCGTGGCCTCGCGTCCTGCCCTCACCGCCTCTCCGCCAGCAGCTTCTCCTCCAGCAGCTGCTGCATCTTCTCCTCGATGTGCCTCAGATTGCTGTGAAGTCCCCCGTGGGGAGGAGGCTGCTCTCTCGGGTCGGCCGGGGTCTGCAGCTGCTTCTCATTCTCCTCCAGCAGCTCCAGTGTCTTCTTCTTCTCTAAGGAGAGCTCCTGGCACGGAGGGAGGGAAGGAGACGAGAAAGCCCCATTCGGGTTCTCCAGCATGGCGGTCCTCACCTGCCCGGCAACCCCAGGGCGGGGCCCCCTCTGCTCTCCGTCCTCCTTGACAGCCAGAATGTCTTCATTCTCCTCCCTGGGGCAGAGGGCCGAGCTCTCCTCACAACAAAGTGAGGTGATTTCTCCCTCGAGGGGTCAGAAAGGAGCCAAACATGGCTCCTGGTAGAGGAGGGACCCACTCCTGGGTCCCAAGGCACAGGGTTGCCGTGACTGCCTGGGTCCTTGTTCTTCCGGGGGACAGTGAGGAGACGTACTAAGCTTCCATGAAGAGCACCCAACAGCCCAAGGGCAGATCTAGGTGTTTCTCCTTCTCACACCGCGATTCTGCACTACACAGAAACGCGTTGAGGGTGTCCGGGGGAACCACCGCCCCGGTGTGACCAGGGAGAGAGACACGAACCAAGACCCCAGGCAGGCTCTGGTCAGTCAAGGGAGACAAGAAACCCTGCAGCCTTGAGGGCAGCTTCTCGGCTCAGTCCACATGTGGGTCACGCTCCATGTGCTGGGCCCACTCCAGGGCTGGGCTTAGAAAGACCATGCAGACACAGCCTGTGAGGTTCACAGTCTGAAGAGCACACCTAGAGTGTCAAGTGCCACAACAGTTGCACAAAATCTCATGGAAGCACAGAGCTCAGAGCAAATCCCTGCCCGGAAGAGTCAGGGAGACTTGACTAAGGAGATATGAGATGAGTCTTAGAAGGATGAGTAGGAGTTCTCCAGGCAGAGAGGAGGTGGAAAGGCCACACTGTAGGAGGAACAGTGTGGGCAAAGGTATGGAGGGTGGAGGAGTTGGCTCCTTGGGCACCTGCGTTAGGTGGTTTAGGCAGGAGTTGTGTGTCTTTGTTCAGATGTGGACAGTAGCAAAGGAAGGGGTGGGAAGGGAGCGACTGGGCCAGAGCTGGCACTAAGGAGGTGCACTTTGTCCTTGACATGTGTCCCCCTCCCCCCATGTGGTATCAGATGGTGGTGGCCTGGCAATTGGTTTCCCTAATGCTCACTGTCATCAAGAGCAGCTGAGAGAATGAGCCGCAAGAAGGAAGTGGTGGGCAGCTCCCTTGCCCACCCTCATTGATCCTCCATCTGGTATAAAAATAGAAGTGCCTAAGAAGGTGAATTTCCTGGGTCCAAGGTCACAGCAAGGGCACAGCATTTGTCTTTCTGGGTCTGACTACCACGTCCTGCATTGGGCCTCATGCATCAGCTAGAGTTCCCAGCAATCCAGAGAAGACATCCTTCTTTTTATTTTTTTGAGTCGGAGTCTCATTCCACCACCCAGGCTGGAGTGTTTGGTGGCACACTCACGGCCACCCCAGCGTCAACCTGCTGGGCTCAGGTGATCCTTCTGCCTCAGCCTTCCAAGAAGCTGGAACTACAGGTGCACGCTACCACGCCTGGCTAATTTTTTTCTTATTGTAGAGATGATGTCTCGCCAAGTTCCCCAGGCTGTTCTTGAACCCATGGGCTCAGAAAATCCTCTCACCTCGGTCTCCCAAAGTGCTGGGATTATAGACTTAAGCCACCATGCCCGGTCCTTCATTTTTATAGAGATGAGGTTTTGCTATGTTGTTCAGGCTGGTCTCAAATTTCTGAACTCCTGGCCTCAAGTGATCTTTCCACCTCGACCTCCCCAAGTGCTGTGATTACAGGTGTGAGCCACTGCACCCAGCCCAAAGAGACCCTTTAAGTCAGCACCCTTTGTGTCATTTCCCCTGCAAAGAACCCCCTGGGAAACACCATTGGAAAAGTCAATATCACGTGGTCCCACCACCCAGCCCCCTGGGCCCCTCACCTCCAGTGTCTGCTGCAAGGACTCTGTAAGGTGCCTCAGTTCTTTCTTCTCTTGTTCCACACCCTTGAGGCACCTTGCAGTTAGCTCCAGTTCCCTAGGGAACAGAGGTCTGGGTAGGAGGGCCCACCCTGCCCACCCTCCTCTGCACACAGAAGGGTTTCTGTGTCACCTCCGGCTAGGTCTCAGAAGGGTTCTGGGATGACCGCCCCTCTGCACTGCTGGGCCCCAACAGCAGCTGTAGAGACCTGGGGCTGAAAGGAGATCCCAGCCCAGTGGGGTCGGGATCACTCGCCACAGGTTCATATGCACCTGTCAGACAGGATAAAGCTGGGGCCACCCTGCAGGCAGAGGGAAGACGCAAATGGGTTCCAGGCTCACCCCCATCCTCCCTGGACAGCACCTGCTGGATGCATGCTCACCCTCGTCCTCCCTGGACAGCACGTGCTGGGACCTGTGCTTGCCCCTCTCCTCCCTGGACAGCACCTGCCGGGACCTTCACTCACCCTCATCCTCCCTGGACAGCATGTGCCAGGACCCGTGCTCACCCTTCTCATCCCTGGACAGCACCTTCTGGGACTCTCACTCACCCTCATCCTCCTTGGACAGCACCTGCTGGGACTCATAGGTACAGCTAAGGCCCCCGCTGGGCACCCAGCTCCCCACCACCTCCCTCACTAACCTTGGCTGCTGCAGGCTATTACGTTGGCTGCTCCATATCCACTTGGAAGGTCTGCCCCTTCTGCCCGACGTTCCCAATCCCACTTGCCTCTCAGGGCCCAGCTCAATCCACCCTCTGCTGGAGCCCACCCAGCACACCCAGGTCTGAATTCCTGCAACACAGGAGGTCTGCACGGCACCTCCTGGTGCCTGGGACACACTATGGCCCTGATGTCTCCTGGGGGAGGTCTTCAAGGGAGGGTACTTCCTTCCATCCCAGTGTCTGGCACAGTTCCAGAAGTTGAGCTGGTGCTTGGCTATTGACTTGGTATGTTTCTGCCTCCCCCAAACACAGATTTAATCAGCACCCCTTTATATAGTTGGTAGAAGAAACATTTTTCTGAGCCATCACTGATGAGCAGTGGCGATGACGATGAGGAGGAGGAGGACCACCGCCATCACCCCTGCCCAGGGCAGCAGTCTTCAAATTCCCAGGCAGGCTGCATCAGACTCACCTGGGGAGCTTTTGTAAAAATACAGACTACTGGGCCCTACCTTCTAAAGATTCTGACTCAGTAGATGATTATAAAGGGCAACTAGGTTACAGACAATACTTGGGACTAAAGGTTCCACAGGGTGTCATTCACCAAAATGCGGAGGACATGTAGGAAAGAGAGTGCTGGGGTCTCAGCCCACAGCTCCTCCCGTCTCTTGGTCTAGCCCTGCGCCAGGGGATTCCTGGAGACGGGAGGGCCCTGTCTGCACTTGTCCATGCATTGAGCTCCAGTGGGTGGAAATGACCCTGTTGGGGGGTAGAGGGGGTCCACAGGTTCTCCTGGGCACACCCGGGGCCTGCAGCATCAGGAAGAGATACCCAAACCAAGTCACCAGGTCACGTCTCTGGGTGGAGGCCACTCTGGGATGAACCGGGAAGATGGGTCCTGCATGCCGTGCCCTAGGTTGCTGCCCCTGCACCCCTCCCGGGCACCACACCTCTTGATCTGCTCCTGCTCCGTTCTCAGCTCCTGCACCACCTCCTCGAACTGCTGCTTCTCGGCCTCCAGCACCTGGTTAAGGCGCTCAAGCTCCTGAAAGACCAGAGAGGAAGAGGAGAGTCTTGGGCAGCAAAGGGCCCTGTGATCGGGACCCCACTTTGACCCGGGGGGACCCTCGGGGATTGAGTGCAGCCTGGGTGTGCTGGACCAGGCTCGGAGTAGACCCCAAAGAGCTGGCCTGGCCACTGACAGAGTCTCAACAAACCCAGCATCTGTGGTGACTCAGCCCACTGGAGGCAGGGGCAGATGTGACTGTAGTTCTAGATGTTGGGCCCCCAAGCTGGAGGGAAGAGCAGTGCATGTATATTTCTGTGAAAGACCTCTGGTGGTGTCTCAGGAGTGGCAAGGAAACACCATTCCCAGACTACAGGCCCTGGGGAGAGACCAGTCCCTTCAGGAATGTTGGCAAGGTTGAGTGCTCCCCAGCAAGTACATGCCCCAGCGCCCCTGTTTCCTGGAGTTCTGTGGCAGGTGGCATCGGGCATACTCCACCAGGTGAGGGTGGGCTTGATGCACTGCTGTGACAATGCCTTGTCTCTCCCTGTTGTGCACCATGGGAAGACATGACTTCCACAGCTGCTTTCTTTCTCAGCTTCCAGCTCCAGACCACACAGCTGTTTTCCCCTGGGGGCTCTATTCCCAAGGATAAGGGAACCCCACCAGGGAGTGAGGCTACCCATGAGGAGAGATCGCCATGGACTTTGAGGAGATGCAGAGCAGGAATAAAACATGAGGGAGAGGAGCCAGGCACAATGGCTCACACCTGTAATCTCAGTGCTTTGGGACACTGGAGTGGGAGGATCGCTTGAAGCCAGGAGTTCCAGACCAGCCTAGGCAACATAGCTAGACCTTGTCTTTACAGACAAAATTTATTAGCCGGGTGTGGTGGTATGCACCTGTAGTCCCAGCTACTTGGGAAGCTGAGGTGGGAGGATCACTTGAACCTAGGAGTTCAAGGCTGCTGAGAGCTATAATTGTGCCACTGCACTCCAGCCTGGGTGACAGAGCAAGATCCTGTCTCTAAAAAATTACAATTAAGCCGGGCTCGGTGGCTCAGCCTGTAATCCCGCGCCTTTGGGAGGCTGAGGTGAGTGGATTGCCTGAGCCTGCGGGTTCGAGACCCACCTGGGCAGGCGAGACCTCATCTCTACAATAAATCAAAAATTAGCTGGGCATGGTAGCGCACGCCTGTAGTTCCAGCTGCTTGGAAGGCTGAGGCGGAATGATCGCTGGAGCCCAGCAGGTCGAGGCTGCGGTGGCCGGAAGCGGCCACTGCACTCCAGTCTGGGCGACAGAGTGAGACTCCAACTCAAAAAATAAAAATTAAAAAATAAATTACAATTAAAATGTTTTTTCAATGAAGGAGAGGGCCAGGCACAGTGGCTCATGCCTGTAACCTCAGCACTTTGGAAGGCCAAGGCAGGAGGATCACTTGAGCCCAGGAGTTCCAGACCAGCCTAGGCAGCATAGTGAGACACTGTCTCTACAAAAAAATTTAAAAATTCACCGGGTGTGGTGGTGTGTACCTGTAGTCCCAACTAGTCAGAAGGCTGAGGTGGGAGGATCACTTGAGCCCAGGAGGTCGAGGCTGAAGCAAGCCATGATCATGACACTGCCCTCTAACCTGGGTGGCAGAGTGAGACTCCAACTCAAAAACAAAAACAAAAACAAAAAAGATGAGAGGGAAGAGTCTGATTTCAAACCCACAACATTCATCCCTAAGCTTCTTACCCAGAGAGCGACTATTTTTTTCCCTTCTAGTCATTATTTTTATACTTTTGTCACAGATGACTGGTTACAGCCTGACCTGTTTGCCAAGTGTTGTCCTCACCAGGGTTGCTCACTGGTATGTGGCACACCCCCTGGGCACATGTCGTGGCCACAGAGCACCTGCTAAAGACAGGAAGGCCCACAGGACTGGCTGTGGCCTATGGAAAGTGAGTGGAAGTGTGTTACTTCCTGGCAGAGGCCTTGGAGAGACTGATTGTGACATGCCATGTTCCCTTCCCCACCAAGGCAACTGGGGTCTATGTATGAGATGACATGGATAGGTATAATATAAATATAATTTAAATTGTATTCCTGTAGACCCCACCCACCCCCTTATTTCTAGAGACAGAGTCTCATTCTGTTTTCCAGGCTGGAGTGCTTCAACCCCCTGGGCTCAAGTCATCCTCCCAAGTAGTTGGGACTACAGGTGCGTGCCACCATGCCCAGCTCGTTTTCATTTTATTTTATTTTGTGTAGAGACAAGATCTCGCTATGTTGCCCAGGCTGATCTCAAACACCTGGGCTCAAGCGATCCTCCCACTTCAGCCTCCCAAAGTACTGGGATTATAGGCGTGAGCCATTGCGCCCAGCCTCCACCCTCTTTTGAACAAAAATTTAGAGTTTCAAAAAAAACTTGAACCCTATTTTAATAAATCCTCAGTAGCTGACACCTGATATTGCTAATGATGAGAGACCTCTCTGGCCTCAGATTCAACAAGCCTGACTTATTCCCTTTCCTGCTGGCCCCATCTGGGGTGACTGAGCTGTTTGGGGACCTTGGGAAACCACAAGCTGTGGGCACCCGTGGGCTTACACCTGAAAAACTACAGAGGCCCGTGGCTCCCACAGGTTCCAAGGCTTCCGCTGCTTCAGAAATGAGCCCCCAGGACACAAGGGGACTCCAACCACAGCCTCAGCATTACCCTTCCTGGAAAGCCTCATTCTCCCACACTCTGACTTGCAAATATGTCTCTTTACTTAATATTACAGTGTGCTGTCTTTTTGTGATTGAAATGGGGACAGGTAAATGATGAAACCCCTTCCTTCCCTCCCCAGCACTTAAGCACCTTGTGATGCCAGCAGGTCCCAATTCTGCCTCTGAGAAGCAGCAAGAGAAACTGATCCACTGGTAAATAATATGGAAAGACACTGATGCCATACAAAGGAAGATCCCAACAACCCCAGAACTATCGTTTGGAGGATAGGATCCTTGTGGTACAGGCTTCCCCCACTAGGTAAGTGTTCTAGGAACCCATGGTTTCAGTGCCCCAGCTAGCATTGTTGTGAGAGGCTGCACTGGGCTTCAGTGAATTATTTTTGGAGATTCTTTCTGCACATTTGCCCATTTCAAGATGGGTGATTGACGAGTGCACCTGCCCGCCCCGCACTGAGTGTTCAGCAGTTTTTGACCAGAAATGGCAGGACCTCCATGCCCCACTCTCCCTAGTCACTGGATCTTGCCCTGAGCGATTTGTTTTTGTTGTTGCTTTGGATTTAAAAAGTCCTCGAAGGGAAACATTTTGCTGATGTGCAAGAGGTGAAACAAAAAAAGGCAGAAGCACTAAAAGGCATGAAAATTGACGAGTTCAAAACTGTTTTGAGCAGCGGAAAAAGCATTTCGATAGGTGGATTGCATCAAATGGAGAGTACTTTGAAGGTGACTGAAGTTTAAGCATGTATGAATACATATACAATTTTTAATGAATAAATGCCAGGTGTTTTGAGTCCCCTCTCGTATAATACACAGAGGGAAAAAGATGGAAATGGAAAATATCAAAAAGTTGACAATAGTTGTCTGTCAATTGTAGGCTTATTTTCTTATTCATGTTTTTCAAGTTTTCTACAAAGAGCATGACTTCTACTATTAGGAATAAAATTATATATTAAGGAGGAAAAAGAAAGAGAGCTGAAGATTTCCAGTTTCTGGTCCAGCATGTAAGGAGCTTAGAAGTTGCCATTCTAGGCTGGGCTCAGTGGCTCACCCTGTAATCCCAGCACTTTGGGAGGCTGAGGCGAGTGGATTGCCTGAACCTGTGGGTTCGAGACCCACCTGGCAACTTGGTGAGACCTCGTCTCTACAATAAATCAGAAAAATTAGCTGGGTGTGGTAGCGCGCGCCTGTAGTTCCGGCCACTTGGAAGGCTGAGGTGGAAGGATTGCCTGAGCCCAGCAGGTCGAGGCTGTGGTGGCCAGGAGCATGCCACTACACTCCAGTCTGGGCAACAGAGTGAGACTCCAACTCAAAAAAAAGAAGAAGTTGCCATTCCATCCTAACAAGTAAAAAGCTGAACGAACTGAAAAATCAGCAACTCTTCTTAGCTCCATCAGTGAAGTGATTGAGATTGTCAAAATGGAATAAAAACAAAAACAAAAACAAAAAAAGAAACCCAACTAGAATCTGTCTGCAAGAAACCCACTTCAAATATAAAGATCAAAAGTAAAAGAGTGGAGAAAAACATCCAGGTTGATACTAATCAAAAGGAGGCAAAAGTAGCGATATTAACTTCAGATAGAGCAGACTTCAGAGCAAGGAAAGTTATTAGGGATTAAGTGGGGTAGACATAATGATAAAAGCGTCAATACTTTAAGAAGATATAACATTCTTTGATGAGCATATGCCTAACAGAGATGAAAATACATGTGGCAAAGGAGAAACAGGAATCTATCATCAGAGATAAAACATTGACACCTGTCTATCAAAAACTGACAGATCTAGCAGGCAGAAAATCAGTAAGGATATAATCAAATTCAACAGCTCCATTAATCAACTAGATATTAATTGACATCTGTTATGAACCGAATGTTGGTATTCCCTCAATTTCAAATGTTGAAGTCCTGACCCTCAGTATAATCATATGTGGAGATGGAGACTTGGGGAAGTACTTAGGGTTAGATGAAGTCATAAGGGTGAGACCCTCATGATAGGATTAATACTCTTTTTCTTTTTTTTTTTTTTTTAGTTGGAGTCTCACCCCGTGGCCCAGACTGGAGTACAATGGCACGCTCACGGCCACCCCAGTGTCGACCTGCTGGACCCTGGCAATCCTTCTGCCTCAGCCTTCCAAGTAGCCAGAGCTACAGGTGCACACTATCACACTGGGCTAATTTTTTATTTATTGTAGAGACGAGGTCTTGCCAATTTGCCCGGGCTGGTCTCGAACCCGTGGGCTCAGGCAATCCACTTGACTCGGCCACCCAAAGTGGTGGGATTACAGGCTGAGTCACTAAGCCAGGATTAATGCTCTTACAAGAAGAGACACCAGAGAGCTTGCTCTTTCTCTCCCCATATATGCACAAGAAGAGGGTATACGAGCACACAATGAGTTGTCAGCTATCTACAAGCCAATGGAAGAGACCACAGAATGAAAACTGCCTTGCTGGCTCCTTGATCCTGGAATTTTCAGTCTTCAGAACTGTGAGAAATAAATTTCTGTTGTTCAAGCCACTCAGTCAATGGTATTTTGTTATGGCACATCAAGCTAAGAGATCTATAGACTACTTCATCTAGCAACAGCAGAGCTTCTCAAGATAGACCACATTCTAGACCATAAAACACACCTGGACACATTTAGAAGAATATAAATCATATAATGTCTGCTCTTAAATGACAGTGGAATTATATTAAAAATCAACAACAGAAAGACAGCTGGAAAACCCATAAAACACTTAAAGATTAAACAACACGTTTCTTTAAAAAAAATGAGTCCCATAAAACATGAGTCAAAGAACTTATTTTGAACTCAATGAAAATCACAAAACAACTCATCAAATTTTGTGGGATATAGCAAAAGCAGTGTTTTGAGGAAAGTGTGTAGCATTGAATGGGTATATTAAAAAAGAAGAGAGATCTAAAATTAATCATCTAAGCTTCCACCTAAGGAAACTAGAAAAAGAAGAGCAAGTTAAATCAAAGGTAAGCAGAAGAAAAGAAATAAAAATTAGAGCAGAAATAAATGAAATTGAACACAGAAAACCCATAGAGAAAATCAACAAAACCAAAAGCTTGTTCTTTGAAAAGGTAAGTAAAATTCATAAGCCTGGAGCATGAGGCTTTTAAAACTAAGCCTCTTATAACTAAGAAAAAAAGGAAGACACAAATTACTAATATCAGAAATGGGAGAGAGAAAGAGGAGACCTTACTACAGATGCCACAGACATTAAAAGGATAATACTAGCCAGGCATGTGGCACGTGCCTGTAGTTCTAGCTACTTGGAAGGTTGAGGCAGAAGGATTGCCTGAGCCCAGCAGATTTGCCACTGGTCTCCAGCTTGGGTGACAGAGTGAGACTTCAACTAAAAAATAAAAATAAGAAATTAAAAGGATAATAAAGGAATATTATGAAGAATCTACACAAGTTTAATAACTTGGATGAAATTAAACAGTTCCTTGAAAGACACAATCTGTCAAACAAACATAAAAAGGAGTAGACAATCTGAATAGACCTATATCTTCTAAAGAAATTGAATCATTAATTAATAACGTTCCAAAACAGAAGGCACCAGGCCCTGATGGGTTCACTGGCGAGTTCTAGCAAACATTTCAGGAAGAAATTATACCAATTTGTTACACTCTTGTTTAGAAGATAAAAGCAGAGAGAATACTTCCTGATTCGTTCTGTGAGGCATTGCCCTAATATCAAAACCTCACAAAAAGATTAGAAGAAAATAAAACTACAGACCAATGTCTCTCATGAATATAGACACAAAAAATTCTCAACAAAATAGTAGCAAATAGAATCTAATACATATGAAAGGAATAATACATCACAACCAAGTGGGATTTATTCCCAGGCATGCAAACGTGGTTAAATATTTACAAAGCAATTAATAAAATTCATCACATCAATGGGATAAAGAAGAAAAAAACCCAGCAGATTCAGAAAAAGCATTTGACAAAATTCAATACCCATTGATGATAAAAATTCTCAGCAAACTAGGAATAGAAGGGATTTTTCCCCTTGATAAAGAGCATCTACAAAAATCTACAGCTAACATCATACTTAATGGTAAGAAACTTAGAAGCTTTACCTCTAAGATTAAAAACAAGGAAAAGATGCTTCATCTCACCACTGCTTTTCAGCATTGCACTGGAAGCCTTAGTTGATGTGATAAAACAAGAAGAAATAAAATATATACAGAATGGAAAGGAAAAAATACTATCTTTGTTCACAGATGACATGACTGTCTATGCAGAAAATCTGGAAGAATTGACCAAAAAGAAAAAAAATCCCTAGAACTAAAAAGCAACTGTAGCAATATTGTAGAATACAAGGTTAATGTAAGAAATTGATCATTTTTCAACATACCAGCAATAAACAAGTGGGATTTGAAATTAAAAACATATTGCCATTTATAGTAGAATCTTCAAAATAAAATACTTAGGTATAAATCTTTAAAATATGTACCAGATCTATATGTAGAAAACTATAAAATGTAATGAAAGCTATCATAGAAGAACTAAATAAAAAAAGAGATATTCCATGTTCATGAATGGGAAGACTCAATATTGTCATGATATAATTTCTTCCCAACTTGATCTATAAATTCAATGCAATCTTAATTCAAATCCTAGTTCTAATTTTGTGGATATTGACAAACTATTCTAACATTTATATGGAGAAGCAAAAGACTTAATACTGAAGAAGGACAAAATTGGAGGACTGTCACTACCCAACTTCAGGACTTACTATAAAGCTACAGTAATCAGTATAGTGTGATATTGATAAAAGAATAGACAAGTAGATCAATGAAACAGAACAGAGAACCCAGAAATAGACCCACGTCAATACAGACAACAAAACTATGATAAAGGATCAAAGATAATACAATGGTATTGCAAAAGACAGTCTTGTCAACAGTGCCAGAACAACTGGACATCTACTTGCAAAATAAGGAATCCAGACACAGACCCTATACCTTTCACAAAAAGTAACTCAACGTGGATATAGAGCTAACTATAAAACATAAGATACTCCTAAAAGATAACACAGGATGAAATGACTATAAAAAGATTTTCTCCTAGGTGGTGAAAATCCATGGTGATGACTTTTTTAGCTCTAACACCAAAGGCATGATCCTTGAAGGAAGTAATTGATAAACTGCACTTCATTAACGTTAACACTCTCTGCTCTGTGAAAGACACCATGAAGACAATGAGAACACAAGTCACAGACTGGGAGAAAATATTTGCAGACACATCTGATAAAAGGCTGTTAAGCAAATTATACAAAAAACTCACAAAACTCAACAATAAGAAAATAAACAACCCGGTCAAAAATGAACAAAAGACCTTAACAGACATTTTGTTTGTTATTGTTGTTGTTTTTTAATTGGGGGTCTCACTCTGTCACCCAGCCTGGAGTGCAGTGACACAATCATGGCTCACTGCAGTCTTGACCTCCTAGGCTCACGTGATCCTTCTGCCTCAGCCTCCTGAGTAGCTGGGACTACAGGGATGGTGCACCACATCTGGCTAATTTTAAAAAAAAAAATTGTTTTTATAGAGATGAGGCCTCACTATGTTGCCCAGGATGGTCTCAAACTCCTGGGCTCAAGGAATCCTGCTGCCTTGTCCTCCCAAAGTGCTGGCATTACAGGCATGAGCCACTGCACCCAGCCTTAACAGTCATCTTAACTAAGAAGGTATACAGATGGCAAATAGGCATATGAAACGATGACCCGCATTCTGTATCATCAGGGAACTGCAAACTAAAACAATGAGAAACTACTGCATACCTATTAAAATGGCCAAAATCCAAAACACAGATAACATCAAATGCTGGCAAGGATGTGGAGCAACACAAACTCCCATTTGCTGCTGGTGGAAATGCAAAATGGCACAGCCACTATAGAAGACAGCTTGGCAGGGTCTTACAAAACTAAACATACTCTCACCATACAATCCAGCAATCACTCTCCTTGTTGTTTATCCAAATGAACTGAAAATGTATGTCTACACAAAATCCTGCACATGAATGTTTACAGCAACTTTATTCATAATTGCCAAAACTTGAAAGCAACCAAGATGTCCGTAAGTAGGGGGATGGATAAACAAACCATGGCACATCCAGATAATGAAATATTACTCAGAACTAAAGAGAAATGCGTTATCAAGTCATAAGGAGACATGAAAGAAACCCAAATGAATGTGACTAAACAAGAGAAGCCAAGCTGGAAAGGCTGCAAACTATGATTCCAACTCTATGACAATTTGGAAAAGACAAAGCCATGGAGACAGTGAAAAAGTCACTGGTTGCCAGGGGTCAGTGGGAGGGAGGAATGCACAGGCAGAGCACGACGCATTTGAGGGTAGTGAAATGATTTGAATGTGCAACCCCAAGAGTGAGCCCTCACGTAACCTATGAGCTTTGAGCTTTGGGTGACAATGTGTCGATGTTGGTTCATCGGTTGCAGCAAACGCACCCTGTGGTACAAGATGTTGGTGGGGAATGTGGGAGATCTCTGTGCCTTTTGCTCAGTTTTGCTGTGAACTTAAAACTGCTCTAAAAAATAAAGTGTATTAATTAAGGATGGGGAGGGAAGGGGGAGTGAGAGAAGAGAGAGGGGAGAAAGGGAGGAGACAGAGAAGAGAGACAGGAGAAAGGAGAGAGGAAAAACAGAGGAGAGAAAGTGGAGTGGGGGAGAGAGAGAAAGGAGAGGGGGGAGAAGGAAAGAGGAGAGACGGGGTGGGGGAGAGATAGGAGGGGGGAGAGGAAGACGGAGGGAAAGGAGAGAGAGAGAAATTCACTACCTGAATGATTCTTTTTTTTTTTTTTTGAATTGGAGTCTCACTCTGTCGCCCAGACTGGAGTACAGTGGCCTCTCCCGGCCACCACAGCCTCGACTTGCTAGGCTCCAGCGATCCTTCCACCTCAGCCTTCCAAGTAGCTGGAACTACAGGCGCACGCTACCACGCCCGGCTAATTTTTGATTTATTGTAGAGATGAGGTCTCGCCATGTTGCCCAAGCGGGTCTCGAACCCGCGGGCTCAGGCAATCCACTCACCTTAGCCTCCCAAAGCACGGGATTACAGGCTGAGCCATTGAGCCCGGCCACCTGCATGATTCTTATATGAAGCCAGTGTCCAGGCATAGCCTGAGAACACTGCTCAGAATGGAAGTTTTACTTCAAAAGCCTGAGCAGACAGAACGTTCTGTTCCTGACGTCGAGCATGGTATGGACACAGCAGGACACCATAGACCAAGTGTCCGCTAAGACCTGCTGTGGTAATGCCTTTCTCCAACCATATTGTATTATTCTGAGACTTCTGGGCCCACCTTGGTTGCAGGAGTACATGGGTGGAGAAACTCACTAGAAAGCAAATTTCATCTCAATGAAAGGAGGAGCTTAATTGAGCAGCAATGCAAAGACACAGTCCTGGAGGTAGTGAGCTGCTTATCACAGGACAGGAACAACAGCCATCTGGGAGGTCAACAGTCTACCCTGAAGAGGGACGTTCTTTCCAACTCAGAGAGTCTGTATTCTGACTGGGAGCCCTCCAGGTGATAAGAACCCTGCCCAAAACCCTGCCCTGCCCTGGCATTTCTGATTTCCTCTCTGCCTGCCCACAGGCAAGGTGAGCTCTCACAGCTCAGAGAGGAAAGGCAGAGACTGCCTCCTCCAGGGTAGAGAGTGAGGCCAGAGGGAGCCCAGGGCCAGGAGCTCGAGGAAGGGCAGGGGCTCTGGCTCTAGGAAGAGAAGCTGGGGGCAGGGACCGGGGGGAGGGTCTCCCCCTGCACTCTCTGCTCGATCCCCCGAGTCCCAGGCCTTTCTGCAACACGGGTGATATAACCAGGGGCTTTCCGGTTCACAAGCCACATCCCTGCGCTTTGTTTCCTTGAGTCCCTCAGCAGCCCAAGAGGTGGGCAGTGACCGGTGCTGCTCTCATCAGACACCCCAGGTAAAGAAACTGAAGCTCAGAGAGGGTAACTGATGGGCACAAGGGCACACAGACAAGGAGAGAGTCCATGTCCCCCAGCCCTAATCTTTTATCTTTTGCTGGCTGAGCCATCTCCAAGAGACCACAGGAACAAACAGGAGACTCTTCAGCTATCATCAAATGTGTTTCTAAGTGACCCAAGGCACACTCAGAAAACCTCTGCCCTGAGTGGAGACTAGGAGGACACGGGGCACAGGTGGTCCCATCCTACGGATGAGCAAGTTAAGCAAGGAAACATTTTGACAGAATGACGTGACAGCAAAGATTAGAATCCAAGTTCTTGTTGTTGTTTGAGTCCGGAGCTTACTCTGTTGCCCAGGCTGGAGTGCAGTAGCACAGTCACAGCTCACCATAGCCTTGACCTCCTGGGCTCAACGGATCCTTCTGCCTCAGCCTCTTGAGTAGTTGGGACTATAGGTACATACCACCATGCCTGGCTATTTTTTTTTTAATTATTTTTTTTGTAGTGGCAGGGTCTTGATATGTTGCCCAGGCTGGTCTTGAACTCCTGGGCTCAAGCGATCCTCCCACTTTGGCCTCCCAAAGTGCTGGTATTACAGGCATGAGCCTGGCCTAAAATCCAAGTTCTATTCCTGAGCTAGAGCATGTAGCTGACAAGAAGTGAGGACCCAGGCACAGTACTCCCTCCACCTACCTGTCCAGGGCAGCCTTCAGGGTGGGCACCAGTTGGGCCTGAGTCTCACTCACATTTTATACCAGGTGTTCACAGGGGTCAGGCCTCCCTCCTTCAACACTATGGCATTGAGGGGGGCCAGTGTGCTCGCAGGCAGGTCTCTGCTGGCCTAATTTCCCGGCTAAAGACCTAGATAGAGTGTCTAAATTTTCCTGCAGCCAACTGGTGCCCCAGATTTAGCCTCCTGGTGGATAAGTCCATTTCTCTCCTGCCAGCGGCTGTGTCTGTCACCCTAGCCCATCCCCAGCTCCCTGAACCACCTGTTTCAAAGACACTGATGATGCAGCGGCCGTCATCAGCATGAAATGCACAGAACTGAATGAAGAAAATTCAAACTCTAATGCCAGACCCAGAAGAGAGCTTGAGACGAGGAGGTCCAAGGTCAGAGCATCAGGTGATGAGCCCTGGCTGCCGGCCCTGTCCCTGTGAACTTCCCGGGAGAGGACAGGGAAGAACAAAGAGAAGAGGACTGGATCAGGACCCCCTCCATGGGCTCGCCCTCTCGTCAGGCCTCAAACAGTCCACACGTAGGATGACATGACAACAAGACTAACAGACACACTGTAAGGTGGTAACCCAAACCCAAGGGCTTGCGCATAGTGTTTACCTTTCCAAAGAAGTCACCTGGAGCCCAGCAGGGAAAGACACTGGTTTATTAGAACTTACGGGAAGCATCGATAGCAGCCAGTCGGTGAAGAATCCACACCTTGGGCCATATAGCAGGCAGTTTTATAATCAAAGCATTCTCACACCCATTGTCATTTGGCATGTACAATTAAGATGGTTTAAGAGTGATAACTAGCCAGGCTCGGTGGCTCAGCCTGTAATCCCGCACCTTGGGAGACTGAGATGAGCAGATTGCCTGAGTTCACGGGTTCGAGATCCGCCTGGGCAACTTGGCGAGACCTCATCTCTACAATAAATCAAAAAATCAGCCGGGCATGGTAGCGCATGCCTGTAATTCCGGCTACTTGGAAGGCTGAGGCAGAAGGATTGCTGGAGCCCAGCAGGTCGAGGCTGCAGTGGCCGGGAGTGGCCACTGCACTCCAGTCTGGGCGACAGAGTGAGACTCCAACTCAAAAAAAAAAGAGTGATAACTACATGGTCTTGAGTTTTGCTTGGTCACCTGCATCCCATGAATGTGCATACCCTACAGAGACCAGCTTTGACCAGAGGCCACTCCCTGAGGGAGGGAGAGGAAGAAGCCAGGTACAGGGGAAAACAGTCCATGTCTGGACAATACTTTACATACATGGACTGTGCACCAAGCACTTTCTGTGTAACACCTCACTGAATCGTCATGACTCCCCTAATGAGATGAGTTCTATTACTGACTCTATTTTCCAGATTAGAATATCGATATTCAGAGGGGTCATGTCACATGCCTGAGGTCATAGAACTAGAAGTGGTGAAAGTCAAATACACACATAGAGTCTGCCATGCTGACCACTGCCTTCCCTGCCATTCAGGTGTGGTAATAACTCCCCAGAACAGGCCAGGCCCAATACTATGGAGACTCCACATGAAGTGGGCCTCCGTGCCTCCTGCCCGCTGACGAGGCCACAGGCTGCCTCAGCCAGGGCTTGGCCACTCCACACTCATTCCATCAACATTCAGAGTATGAAGGCACCTCTGAAACCACAGGCCCAATCGCTCCTGTGGGGCTAGAGTCCTCTGTGGATAGCAGAGGCCATTGCAGCCTCCTGTGGATGTCACTGGCAAGAGCACATCACCTGTGGACACAGCTTTTAACACCCCCAGGCGGCTCCTTCTCTAGAAGTTGACCACCCATCTCCTTCACATCCCTCCCGGGGGCTAGTGAGGAGAAATACACTTCTTGCTAGATGCTACAACAAACTCTCAGCACTGCCACTCCACTGGCCTCCCTGCCCTGTTCGTCTAGTTTTCCAGCAGGGCTTCTGGTACCCAGGTCCCCTATCTAGTTCCCTAATGCTAGAACCTTGGGCCAGAGTGTCTAGGATCCCAGGCCAGTGCTCCTAGAACCCCTGACCAGCACACCTAGAACCCCAGACTAGTGCACCTCAACCCCCAGGCCAGTGTGCCTAGAACGCCAGCCCAGTGCACCTAGAGCCTTGGGCCTGCACACCTAAGCTCCCAGGCCAGCATGCCTAGAACCCCAGGCCAGTGTACCGCGACAGCATGCCTAGAACCCCAGGCCAGTGCACCTAGGACCCTGGGCCAGCAAGTATAAACCCCAGGTCAGTGCACCTAGGATTCCAGGCCAGTGCGCCTGGAACCCTGAGCCAGCATGCCTAGAACCCTGGACCAGCACGCCAAGGATCCCCAGGCCAGCATGCCCAGAACCCATGCTTAGAACCCCAGCGTGCCAGGCTAGGTTGTCGAGGCCCCACACCACAGGGCAGGACAGCCACCTGTGCACCGCGGCGCCCACCTCTCTCTGCTCCCTCTGCAGACACAGCTCCTCCGTCTCCTCCATCAGTTTGTCTGCCAAGGCAAGCACACACACGCTCATGAAAGGCTCACACCAGGGATCAGGGCTGAGGCAGTCACCCCCAGCCTCTCCCAGGGAAGCGACGGGGCCCCTGCTGGCAAGGGTGGGGCCAGCCCCCTGTGATGGAAGCTGCCTCTTGGCCTGGCCGGAGCCACATCCACCTTCCCATCATTGTCCCTGCTTTGTGCCTCCACAGGCCATGAAGGGCCTCATCCTTGGGAGTTTAAGGGGGGGTCTCTGCACCTCCAGCGCTGTTGCAACTGGGCTAGCCCCCCACCTTCCACCTGCACTAGTGTCTGGCTGGCAGGGAGGGCAAAACTCTGGGGGGAACCAGTGCTGGGCCCAGGTGTCTGCGCAGGTACAGAAGCAAACCCTCAGTCTCACCATCTTCTGGAACCCTGTGGCCAGGTTTAAAGTGGCCTGGGAGGGAGGTGGGGCAAGTCCAGGCTCCGGGGTAGGATAACACCATCAACTGTACTTACACAACCCTCACTGTATGCCTACTGCCAGCTCTCACAGACATTTCCCATCCAACCTGGTACTCTAAGAGCTTGGAACTATTTTTATCCCCACTTTAAGGATGAGGAAATTGAGGCTAGACAGGCCAAGCCACTCCTGCCTTCTACTGTGCAGGCCCAAAGGTCACATCTTGCACCAGAAGGCCTTCGGGGCACTGAACTGCCACTGTGCCCTCAGAGCCTGCTAAGCCCCACCTGAGACACCCCCGCCCCCACCTGGGTGCTTCACCAAGCTCCTGGCCACAGCCCCCGCCCCCAAGTACTAGGCAGCTCAGCTTCCAGTCCTCTCCTCCAGCTAACCTAAATACTCCTGCTTTTCTTTAGCCAACTGCAGCCCCTGGGCCTCCAGACTTTTGATCATGGCTTCTCCCAGCTGGGCATTCTTCCAGGTCCTGGGGAGAGAGGACAGATGGGACAGAGGAGAGCAGAGGAGGAAACAAAAACCATTAGCACGGCAGGGTGAAGGAGAAAGACCCACACGGGTGGCACTGGCCCACCCTTCCTCCTCCGGAATCTCAGCCTGCACTCACTCCACGCCCAGCCCCTGGCATGGCCCAGCAGCGATCAGTTAACGAAGCTGGCGGCTGGCCCAGGCTGCAAAGTGGGCCGCCAGGGGCTGGGCCAAGCGTGCCTTGAGAGCAGGAAGAGATTGCTTCCCAGTGGCTTTCTAGGTCATGAAATGCCGCACGCCAAGGCCGAGGCCAGCACAGTCGGTGCACGGTTGGTGCTGCCGTGGCACCAGGCCTGCAGGAGGCGGGCTTCAGGCAGGGGTGGGCGGCACCTGCTCAGTGTCAGCAGGACCCACTTTACAAAGTGCCAGCTCTGGCCCTTGCTGGGACTCCGGGGAGCCTGGGAGGTGGCAGGTGCAAGGAGATGCCAGATACCGACACCCACCCCCCCCAAGAGCTGGAGGCAAGCAATGCTGCCCATGACTCCAGACCCTTCCTGGGCTCCTGCAGGAGACCCTCCCAGATGCTCTGCAGCCAGCACTGGCTCTTCTTGCCCACCCCAGCAACGTCCACTGCCCGGTCCCCAGGCCCACCAGGATCCCAGCATGGAGGCGGGGCTTCAGGGTCAGCCCGCCACACCCTCCCCCTTCTGAGCCCTCAGGCTGCCCTCCTCGAGGGGCACTTACACCTTCCCAGACTCCTGCAGCATCTCCAGCCACTGGGTCTGCTCGAACTCAGACTCGGCAGCCAGCAAGACATTCCCCTGCGGGGAAGAGGCACCAGGTAGGCCTGAGAGGCAGCTGCGAGGGGCACAGAAGCCTGGCACTGCTCCCCCACCCCATGCCCCTGGGCACTGGCTCCTTCCTGGGCCAAGGGAGCCGGGATGGCTGGAGGCCAGGCTGAGGGGCGAGCTTCACTCACGTGGAAGTCTTGGTGGGAGATCTTCATGGCATATGGCATGCTGGGCTCTTCCTTGGGCTCCACCAGACAGCCCCCAAGAGGGATCACGCCCTGAGGAGGAGCCAGAACAGGCAGCCCCCACATGGCTCAGGGCACTCAGGGCCCCTGGAAGCCTCAGACAAAGCCAGGTCCTGCCAGGGGCCCCCGGCTGGAGACTGGGCCCTGGGGCCACTGCACAGAGGCCCAAACAGACCCCCCAGAGGACAGATCAAGGACTGGGGCAGGCTCCAGGGCATGGGAGGGCAGGGGGCCAGTCCAGGAGCAGGTCAGGGGACTAGAGCAAGACAGCAGACCAGCAGACAGGCCCCTCCATCAGGAGATGCTTCCCCGTCCCCATGTCCCATGAGGCCCTCCCCTGTGTGGCCTGGGGGAGGGGCTCTCACCTTAGGATGGATGTTGAAGTATTTATTGGTTTCAAAGCTCTTTTTTTCACTCTCAGAGTAGTACAGCAGGAAGCTCTCTTTGATGATGAAAAACCTAGAGTGGGTGGGAGAAGAGACAGCCAAGGGAGACGGAGTGAGGCTTCTCAGACAGCAAGAGTACTCGGGGGCCCTGGACTCATACAGGAGCCTGCTGGGACACCCGCTCAGACACACGGTCCACATCAGCACAAGGGCCTGGCTGGCTGGCTGGCCTGCCATGGGCAGCCTCTGCCCCCTGCATCAGCACCCTTGCTGAGGACTGCAGGGCAGCTATGGTCCCCCGCTCGGTCACCTTCTGCCCCTGAGCTGTCTCCTTGTCACTGAGAGCCTCCTGAGGAGGAGAAGGAGGGGGAAAAGACACGGGAGACCAAGACAGGTCTTTGCAGGCAAGCATGGAGGCTGGCGATTCATGGCAATCCTACAGAGTGGACAGCCCACACACGCCCCGGGGTGCCACCACATCCCTTTTCCCAGACTGCTCCCCAGCCCATTCTGGACTCGGGTCTACTGAGGGTCTCTAATTTGGTGCTTTCTGACTGTGGAGGCCACATCCTCTATCCTCCTGCCCCAGCCTCCCACCATGTGGAGTGCCTGGACCCACCATGGGGGCTCAGTTGGGACTGATGATTGGAGCTGGCTGTGATGAGATGCCAAGCAGCCCCAAGGCCCAATTTGGAGTGAAGGCTTCTATGTAGGAATTTTGGGTTGCCACATCCTGCCCACAGCTGTCTTTAAAAATTCATGGGTTCTGGAAACCTCAAACCTCCCCGCTACCCGTGACTCCTCTCTGCTGCCCTAGGACTCCCCAGCTGGACACAGAGGAGGAACAGAGCCCAAGGAGACTGGACGTGTGATGTCTCCATGCAGACAGGGCCAATCCACACCAAGATCTCCCCCAGCCCAAGAGGGGAGGGTCCTTCGGACCCTGGGTACCTCCCGGAGGATGAGTTATGGCAGAGCTTACTGAGGGCTTCTTTCCTTCTGAGGATACTTTTGCTCTAAGTTCCCAAAGCATCACTTGCTCAGAGGCTCAGCTCACCCAGGGTGGCCGGCTCCCTCCTCCAGGGCCCCCGCTGAGAGTGCTGCTGTAGTGACAGAGGTGGGCAGGATGAGCTGGCAGTTCTGAAAGTTGTTGTGTGCAGGTGTGTTTGACGAAGGGGTATGTTGGAGCCGGCTCAGACGGCCTCACGGTAGTCAATAGTGTCAACCTTTGCTGGCTCTGCATTCAGTGACACCACATCAGCAGCCTGATGGTGGCCACTGTGGGGTCATTCACACCCCGAAAACCAAATCCTACAAAACTGCCCCACCTCTTTCCTGGAACCTGGAGTTAAGCATTTGCCAGCACACCCCTGACTGGACATCCTCGCTCTGAAGGGCTTGAAGAGTTGCTGGTGAGCATCTGTAGGTCATACTGGCTACAGAGCTCCCCAGAGGCCATGGCTATTGAGGGAGGCAGGCCTGGGACAGCTGACAGTGGAACTCAGCTTTATACTTTGGTGTGAGCCTCATGCCACCCATTTTATCTTTATTTTTTGTAGAGACAGGGTCTCACTATGTTGCCCAGGCTGACCTTGAATTCCTGGGCTCAAGTGATCCTCCTACCTCAGTCTTTCGAGTAGCTGAGACTACAGGCATGCACTACCATGCCCAGCTAAATGTTTTATATTTTTAGAGATGGTGTCTTGCTATGTTGCCCAGGCTGTCTTAAAACTCCTAGGCTCAAGTGATCCTCCCACCTCAGCCACCTCTGTAGCCGAGACTACAGGTATGCACTACCTTGCCCAGCTACATTTTTAATTTGTGTAGAGACGGGGACTCTCCATGTTTCCCAGGCTGGTCTCGAACTCCTAGCCTTTTGTCCCAGCCTCTCAAGCCACTGGGATTACAAATGTGAGTCACTGCACCCAGCCAGCTCCCCCTATTTTGTTTATTTGGGCCGATCCTCTCTGCCCATGCTCATAACAAATACAACCCTGGGGACCCTGCCCATGGGTGACACATGCTGATGCCAATTCTTCCCAAAGGCCTCTCTGCTCCCAGTGCAGAAAGAGCTCTGAACACCACCCGTGCAGAACATGGAAACACTCGGCCCGCTAGCCCCTGGCCCGGACCCACCTCTCCAGGGAAGCAGGGAGCTCACTGCCCCCACATGGCCCTGCAAATGGAGAGAGCGCTGAGGGCCTGGAAGCCCCTCCCTCTTGCTCTTCCCTTGCTGGAACTGTCCCACTCCTGATGACCAGTCAAGGGATTCCTGCACTTAGCACCAGTTGCCCCATGTGTGAGTCCTCTCCCAAGGGCATGTCCCACTTCGATCCCCTGCCCGTCCCAAGGGCATGTCACGAAGCAGCTGAGAGCACAGACCTGCCGTGTTCCAGCTGGGGGCCCTGGGCTCACAAACGGCCTGTAGGATGGGGAAAGGAGCATCTACCTCATGTGGATACTGTGAGGACCAGAGGGGACCAGCCAGTCCACAGGGGACCCAGACGGGGCTGAAGGATGCATCTGTGGTCTGAATCTCATTCCACAGGACAGCTCCTGGGGTCCCCTCCTCCCCACAGCTCCTGAATTGCTGCCACAGACTGAATGTGTCCCCCAGCCCTAACCCCAACTGCGACTATATCCAGAGGTAGGGTTTTTAGGAGGTAATGAAGGTTAAATGAGGTCATAAGGGGGTGGGGGGAACAACAGGACTGTGGCCTTACAACAAGAGAAAAGGGCACAAGGTCTCTCCCTCTGCCTCTTTCTCTCTCTCTCCCCCTGCCCACCACATGAGGATGTACCCAGATGGCAGCATCCCTCACCAGAGCCTGACCATGCTGCCACCCCGAGCTCAGCCTCCCAGCCTCCAGAATTGTGGGAAGACAAGTGTTTGGGGTTTAAACCACCTGGTCTACGGCACTTTGTCCAAGCTGAGACATAAATACCTCATGCATTCTTGCCTCTTCTGGAGTCCTGCCTACTCAGGGCAAGGCTCAGTGCTGGAACATGGGTGGGGAGGGGGCGGGGCTCTGTGGCCCCCCACCATGGGGCAGCCTCAGGCCGGCTCCCAGCCTCCCTCTCTTTCTCCAAAAACTTGGGGTACAAATATCTGTCTCTTGGGGCTGCTGTGAAGCCCCCCTCACCAACTTAACAAGCAGCTACCGAGCTCCAGGCTACCCCTCTGTGCCGGGTCCTGCTGACAGCTATGGATCAGACAGATGAAATCCCTGTACCCATGGAGCTCTCGAGACTTGCAGGTCATGGGGGCAGAGGTGAAGCAATGAGAGAGAGATGTCCCATGCCAGCAGCTGCGGGGAGGCAAGGCAGGGTAGGACTTGGGAAGAACAGGTGTGGGCTGGTCTATATTAGAGGGTGGCTGGGACAGCCTTGCTCAGGAGGTGACCTTGCAGGAGAGAGATGGTGCTCCAGGCAGAGGAGTCACAGATTCAAAGGCCCTGGGTGGGAAGCATGCCTGGCTCGGTCGCAGCTGCAGGCTGGGCCGTGCAAAGGCCCTGTGGCTATTGGAATGGCAATAATGACCAAGCTGACATTCATGCAGCACTTACCACAACCGTGCCTGACTCCAAGTAGTCACTTATTCATGCATTTAACAGGTACAATAAACAGGGTGCCCCTGTATTTTATATGGGTAGGAATAGGGGGCATAGCCCGCTGAGGGCTAGACTGCAGCCTGGGAGAGGCTGACTTTTCTTGAGCAAGAGTGACATGATTTACATTGCAAAAGGCCCACACCTGGCCGATGTGTGGGTAACAGATTGTTGGGCAAAGGGTGGGGGAGAAGGACACCCATTCAGGCCATTGCCACATGTTGTCAGGAGAGTGGTCAGGAGGCAAGAGAGGGTCCCGTGGGTAGAGGCCCGTGAAGCCCTTAGCATGTGCCTAGCACACAGGAGGCATCCCCTAATGCCATGCCCTCCTTCTTCCGGTGCCTCTGAAGGACAGCACGGAGAGAGGTAGGGAGGGCGGGTGAAGGTCAGGATGGCCGGGGCTCAGTAGGGTTGTGAAGGGCCCACACCTGGCAGGCCATCGCTGACTCCAGTGTGGCTTGGGAGAAGGTGGAGGCTGGGGAGGGGGCCGGCCTGAACCTGAGGGAGGAGGGCCACCGCCTGGCCCAGGGTCCAGTTCCACCCAGCAGAGGGTCTGTCTAGCACATTCTCCTAAGACCCAAAGGGTCATTCTGCTCACAGGCTACCTTGTGGCACCCCGCTGTCCCATCCATGGTCCTCAGCTTCCTCCTTGCAGGTGGGGCCTAGAACCCTGGCACCGCGCAGAGAGGTCCTTCCTCTTTCCATCCCTCCCTCCAAAGTCACTCACTCCCCGCATGAGGGGGGAAAGGACACAGGAGCACAGAGAGGTAGAGCAACATGACCAGATGACAGAACTGCTGTATGAAGAGGCAGGACAGGGAGCAACATTGTAACACAGCATTGTAAAGCACTAGAAGATATATGCAACATGGTACAGCAGTCATGTCCAACCCACAGCCCATGGGCCTTATGCAACCCAGGACGGCCAGTAATGCGGCCCCACAAAATCTTTTAACATCATGTGTTTTTTACTGTTTATTTTCTTCATGACCCCATACGTAGTTCCATTTTTGAAGTTCACAATCACGCCTTATTCATGACATGGCTTTTTTGCAGCACATGCATTTTTAAGCAGCTATTTTCAGTTATGAAGCACATGAACAGCAAAATTAAAACACATATTTCTGGCGGGCACCTTGAGAACTCGCCAAGAATTGCAACCACTTCATCAAGCCAGACACTGACAGATTGATATTACAAAAACAGGATCAAATTTCCCACTAGCTTTATACTGTTTTCATTTTTCTAAACCCTATAATAAAAAATTTCTTAAAGAAGTCATTATGAGCCGGGCTCGGTGGCTCAGCCTGTAATCCCAGCGCTTTGGGAGACTGAGGTGAGTGGATTGCCTGAGCCTGCAGGTTCAAGACCCGCCTGGGCAACTTGGCAAGACCTCATCTCTACAAGTCAAAAACTAGCCGGGCGTGGTAGCGTGCGCCTGTAGTTCCAGCTACCTGGAAGGCTGAGGTGGAAGGATCGCCGGAGCCCAGCAGGTCGAGGCTGCAGTGGCCGGGAGCGGGCACTGCACTCCAGTCTGGGTGACAGAGTGAGACTTCAACTCAAAAAAAAGAAAAAAAGAAGTCATTATGTATATACACTAACTATATCATATAATTTATGTGCAGCCCAAGACAATTCCTCTTTACTCGATGTGGCCCAGGGAAGCCAAAAGGTTGGACACCCTCACTGTAACATGCTAGCAGAACATACTGCAACATTGCAGGGGCTACAACAGGGCATGCTTGTATACCGCACAGGAAGATGCAGACCAGCGGGGAATGAATGGTTTAGGTGTCCAGTCTAGGAAGTTTTCTGAGAAGAGGTGACAACTGAGCAGGGTTTTGAAGAGTGAATAGGAGTATCTTGGGAATTTAGGAGGCTGTGGAAGTCAGGTGGGGGGAGCTGCATTCCAGACAGAGGGAACAGCATATGCAGAGACTAGTACACTTGAGGCTCTGAAGCCAGATCTGGTACGACTGGCAGACAAGGAGGCAGCAGTGGTGCTGGTAGGAGGGGAAGAGTGAGTCAAGGGCGGAGAGAAAAGCACCTGCTGAGTGGCCAGGGTGCACCATCCTAGCGAAGAGGCAGCTACTGGCAGGTTTCCAGCAGGGCATGTGTTAGGTCAGATGTAGTTTTAGGCATGGAGAGGGTAGACTCGGGGTATCCACAACAGGCCAAGGGGCACGTTAGAGTTATTGGGAGGTATGAATCAGCAGGGCTTGTCGAATGACTAGACAAGGGCAAGGTGAGCAGGTCAGGGATGACACAGTGGCCTGGACTCCAGCTTGAGTGACAGGATGGATACAGGTGCCATCCAGTACGAATTAGGGAGCCCAGGAGAGTTTCCTTAGGCACCCCCACCCCCTTGCTCTGAATGCAACAAGGGCTCTACCAGAGCTCAGTGGCCAACATCAGCCTCATGACAGGTCCAGCTGGAGCCCAGGGAACGCTGCTTAGACAGAAGGGTCCTGCCCTGTTGAGCAGGGCCTGTTAAATATGGGCCTGGCCACACTGTGTCCACTCTGCTCTGTAAAGCGTGGAGATGCAAAGCCACTGGGCTGGGGAGCAGGAGCCAGAAAGGGATGTAAAGGTGGAAAAGTCCCAGAGGGCAACAGGGAGGAGACGTGACAGAGGGAAGGGGATCTGGGAGGATGCAAGAGTCTGGGTCCTGTAATGTGGACAACAGTGACCAGTGCCATCTCTGCGGGGACACTAAGCATGAGATGTTTGCACCTTGTGATGTCAATGCCTCTCTAGGCTGCCAGACTCAAGTCCCTCGTGGAAGAGGCTGCTGTATCTGTGGACAGCAGGGGAAGGTGGGGAAAACTGAGGCACAGAAGCTGAGTTTCACCTCTGATTGTGCCACAGGGACCATCTCTAATGAGCAGCAAGTTAATGCATAAATGAAGAAACAGGAGCTTGGAGCTCTTGGGGCATGTTGTAGACTTTCTAGGAATGTGGGATTCGATCTTGGGGCCTAATTAAGCTCGTTCCCCAGAGGGCAGCATATGCCCAGTGAATGCACAGGCTACACACCAGCTATTTTCCCCAGAAGGCGTGTGCTCGGCCTGGCTGCTCCCTCCTCCCCAGATACAAATTTCCAGAAGAGGTTCAGTAGCCAGGCTCGCTCATCTCTGAGTCCTTGAACACCCAGGATTGGCTGTGTGGGGAGGAGACTCTAGTGGGAGTGTCCTTTACAGAACAAAGTGGCTTGCATATGTAATCCCAGCACTTTGGGAGGCTGAGGCAGGAGGATTGCTTGAGGCCAGGAATTTGAGACCAGCTTGGGCAACATACAAGACCCTATCTATACCAAAATTTTAAAAATGAGCCAAGTGTGGTGGTGCACCTGCAATCCCAGCTACTCAGGAGGCTAAAAATGGAGAATCACTGGAGAGCCCAGTAGTTCAAGGCTGTAGTGAGCTATGATCCCACCACTGCACTTCAGCCTGTGTAACAGAGTGAGACCTTGTCTCTTAAAAATACTAAACAAAAGCCAGGCTCGGTGGCTCAGCCTGTAATCCCGCGCCTTTGGGAGGCTGAGGTGAGTGGATTGCCTGAGCCCGCGGGTTCGAGACCCGCCTGGGCAGTGAGACCTCATCTCTCAAAAATCAAAAAATCAAAAAATCAGCCGGGCGTGGTAGTGCGTGCCTGTAATTCCGGCTACTTGGAAGGCTGAGGCGGAAGGATCGCCGGAGCCCAGCAGGTTGAGGCTGCGGTGGCCGGGAGCGGCCACTGCACTCCAGTCTCGGCGACAGAGTGAGACTCAAAAAAAAAAAAAATACTAAACAAGAACAAAAAAGCAGTGTCCTTTTCAGAGTGGCAGGGGAAAGGGGGAATGATACCCCCTCATCCCCTGCATGTGTCCCCTGTGTCCACTCTGGGTAGCCTGGTGCGCTCAGGGAACTCATCCTGGTCTATGCTACTGGTCTGGCCTCGGAGCTGAGGTGGTTGGACAGCAGGAATCCTACCTGTGAGTCATGACATGTTGGAGTTCATGGAGAGATCGCCAAATCCAAGACGGTTCAGAAACATTTAGCAGAATTCTTCACAGTGAAGATAAGCTTACCATGCAAAGCCAACAATAGCATAGAGGTACTGGTGGAAGTGAGGGGGGCCTTGGAGCTTCACATGCCCCTGTGGTAGACTCGAGCCACCTCTAGAATCATCTGTGGGACAGTTTAAAAACCTCAGCTTGGGGCCTGTGATCGTGGCACTTTGGAAAGCCAAGGCGGAAGGGTCGCTCGAGGTCAGTCGTTTGGGACTAGCCTGGGTAAAATAGCAAGAGTCCACCTCTGTTAAATAAATACACAGTGAATCTCAGCTCCCTGAGTTGATGATCCACCACTGTTTCCCAAGAGTGAATTGCTGCTAGGCTGGGCTTAGGTCCTAAGGTCTCCTTGCTCCTGGGAGAAGGGACGAGAAGGAGTATAGAAGCTCCTGCTGCCTGAAAGAATGGGCTAGGACCTCCCATCAGGACTCTGGCCTCGGGAGGTGCTCACAAGGATTTTGGGAGGGTGGCTAGAATGCTATGAAAGGGCTAGCCCCCAGGAAATATTAGCCTGGCTATTGGACCCGCCCAGTCCCAGCTGACACGAGTGGAAACTGAGACCCCCATCCCTTCCTCCTTGTCCTGGAGCCCCCCAGGTCTATCTATGCCCAGGCTTGGTACCTTCATCACCACTGCTCACAGACTGAGGGGAGGAGAGAACACCCACCCTCCCTTCTAGATGCTTCTCCCAGATCCTCTAGGCTCTACTAATTCACACTTTTGTTCTCCGAGGAGAATACGTGAACCCTTGGCTTGAGGGCATCTTCCCACCCAGGGAGGCAGGGCTGCTTGGGCCTAGGGGGCCAGAGGCTCACATCCTAAGATGGGTTCTGGCCCCTAAGATGGGCTCTGAGCAGAAAGAGGTTTGATGGGGCCTAGCCGGCCACAGCTGGTTCCATCCTGCCCATGGGTTCTTAGTGCAGTGGAGTTTCCACCATCCCCTCCCCTCAGCTGCCTCCACCTGCATCGATCGCCCTAATGGCAAGGCTCTGCGAGCTGTCTCTGAGCCATCTCACAGCTGCCAATTAGCTGCATCCAGAGGCTCCACTCTGCGGATGAGAGGCCGGTTCCCTGGGGACTCTGGGAAGCCAGAGGGGGCTGAGCCCGACATGCTTGCCCCACACCCAGACCTCCTCCAGCTGGCTGTCGCTGGCCCAAGTCTCTGTCGTGTGTGTGTGTGTGTGTGTGTGTGTGTGTGTGTGTGTTGTGTATTTCCAGAACTGGGCCCATCGATGAGAACTAGAGTGGCAGGTGGGATCTTACTTCTTTCCAGAGCCCAAGGGAAGAGGGAGCCCCCACACTATGGCAGCTCTGGAATTCCTATAAAGGAGGGAACCCTGGTGTCATCTCCCTGGACCAGGCTGGAGGACTTGTGCACTGCTCTGACTGTGGTTGGCCTCTTGGGGACTGCAGGGATTCCTGTGGAGACCCTTGGGGCAGGGAGGCCAAAGCTCTCCAAGCCTCACCAGACTCCACCTCTGTGCTTTTAGCTGGGGAACTAGACCCTGCCATCTCTAGGCCTGGGATCAAGTGCAGGGACCAACTTCCCTGAGCACCTGTGGCAGTGAGGAGGCCAGAGGACACACCCTGAGAGTCACAGGCACTAGTCTTTACTAGGAATGCAATCAGGTGAACATATCCAGTAAGGGAAGTCGTGGCTGACGGGACCCAGGGGCGATGCCAGGGACAGTAGCCAGACCCTGTGGAGAGACAGGTGTCGGCTGCCTGGAGCACTGAGGAAGGGGAACGATGGGGAGACATTTCTGCCCATGATGCCTGAATCCACACGCACCTCCCCACCCCTGCACAAGTGCCCTGACAGAGATAAGGCTGCACCTGGCCCTTAGGGGCTGCAGCTCACACAGCATGACCCTGGAAGCCCCCAACACTCTCCATCCTGCTCCAAGTCTCTGATTTGGGCATCTGAGATAAGCTTAACTTTGGAGGAACTCAAGGAGCTTGTATCCCATTAAATCCCAGAGAGAAAAACCTGTCAGAAGAAACGAAAGGGTGCAAAACCAGCAAAATCAAATGTGAGAAACTGTCCACAGCTCTGTGTATACTGCAGACTCATAGAAATATCAAAATATTCATCTGGCTAGAATATCATAACCAGCTGCCACCACCTCCATATGACCTCTGGTCCTAGGACCACCTGAGACCCCCTTCACTTGGGGGCAGAACGGCAGTGTGGGATGGGGAAGGGGAAGCTGGACACCCCTGGCTTCCTGGAAGGGTCACACTTCCAGGGAAGGGCAGGAATGGGATCTGGGTTCTCTGGGCCAGCCAACAGCAAACTGAAACTAGCTCAAGGGTGACGCTGTCCGGAAGACGGCTGGCGGGGCCTCAAGCAGCAGGTAGCTTCCTGGGGTCCAGGCCTGGGCTCCTCCCCACAATACCTTCCAGGCCTACTGGAAAATAGAAGCAGTCTGCTGGCCCCTGGGGAGCTGCCTCTGAGTTGTGGACCAAAAAGCTGGTTCTAACACCAGGGGACTGTCCTGGCCCACCCCATCAACCCTTCCAAGGAGTCAGTCCTTGGACAGGGTCAGTCTGTCTCTGCCCCCTCCAGCTTCACCTCTCCTTTCCACCTCCTCTGCCTGAAGCACTGGAATCTTCTTTCCCTCAGCCCACAGATGTTTGTAAAATTATTTCAAGGTCAGCCTGGGCAACATAGCAAGGCTCCTGCCTCTACTAGAAATAAATAATTAGGCAGTTGTGCTGGTGCGAGCCTGTGGTCCTAGCTTCTGTAGTCCCACTGGGAGACTGAGGGGAGAGGATCGCCTGGCTGAGACAGTCGAAGCTATGCGGAGCCATGATGGTGCCACTGTACTCCAGCAACAGAGTGAGACCCCAACTCGGAAAAAAAGTATTTCAAGGGTTAGGTGGAGGAATTGCCAACATCACTCCTCCCCACCACAGCCTTTCAGAAGCCCAGCGACCCAGCTTGCTCCAGGAAGGGTGGGGTAGGCGGCAGGGCCTCCGCGAGCCCATCTCTCAGCCCCTCCAGGCAGCTGGGAGAGAGAGGAGTCGACGAGGGTCCCAGGAGAGTCTCTGGGCTGGAGACAGAACTTCCCTCCGCGGCAGAGCCGGGCCGAGCTGACCCCGCCGCCCCGCCCCGCCGGGCCCC
>NW_007074529.1:320290-320907 GCF_000164805.1 Carlito syrichta | reverse complement strand
GGGGACCGCCCCCGCGGCGGCGCAGATGTTCGGTTGGCACCGCTGCGGGCGTCGCGGCCCGGCCGGACACGGAGGCTGCGCGGTGCGAGGCCGCCGTTGGCCGCCCGCGGTCACCCTTTCCAGGCCGACGAGCCGCGGTCCCGCTCTGGGCGAGGGGGATTCGCCTGCGCCCTCGGGGTCTCTGGTCCCCCGTGTACAGGGTAAAGAAGTCGGACTGGGCCCGGCGTGGGGGTGGCGCCTGTGGTCCCAGTTACGCAGGAGGCTGAGGCGGGAGGCTCGCTTGAGTCCAGGAAGCCGAGGTTGCAGTGAGCTATGATTGCACCGCTGCACTCCAGCCTGGGCGACAGAGTGAGACTCCGACCCCTGAAAAGAAGGGGAAGAAGTCCGACTGGAACAGAAGTTTACAAATGTTTAGCCTGAGAGCCAAATCCGTTTACAGAGAGACTTTGTTAACTTGCTCCAAGTAAAAAAAAAATGATGTAGGCTTAGTATATGGTAAATTGCACAGATCTAAAGTGTTTATTTCTTGGCGATATACACGAGGTAACTAACCACCATCCAGAGCAAGATGAGGGTGTTCCCACCACTACTAGGAAGTTCCCTCCAGCCTCTCTCTA
>NW_007074529.1:318570-320270 GCF_000164805.1 Carlito syrichta | reverse complement strand
CACCCCCCACCACCCATCTTGCCACCCATCTGCACAGCATTTTAAAGTTCTTGAATGTGATGCCCCCACAGGCCCCTCGCCTCCCTTGTCCACTCCTGTCCTGCCTTCCTGGCTCCTCCCTGTGGCATTTGGACTTGTGACCCTCACTAGATGCCCCTCAAGGCCTCCCCAGGGCTCACATCTTAAGGATCTAGTTGAGAAGGGGCCTCAGAGTAGCTTCTGTGATCACCACCAGCTCCCGTCCCTTGACCGGTTCTGGGGTTCTCTAGCCCAGGCAGCACCGCGCCTCTCCCAGGACTCACACTCCTCTGCTGAACATCTCAGGCCCAGCCTCACTGGGAGACCAGGTCCCCGGCCCTCAGCGGGAAGGTGGGACTGGGAAGATGATGAGCACCAGGGCTAGAGTGCAAAGTGGACATTTCACATTTTGCCTTTCCCCCTCCTGTTTTGAGACAGGATCTCGCTCTGTCACCCAGACTGGAGTGCAGTGGCTGGGCTCCGGCGATCCTTCCGCCTCAGCCTTCCAAGTAGCTGGAACTACAGGCGCTACTACACCCGGCTAATTTTTTGATTTATTGCAGAGATGAGGTTTTGCAGGTTGCCCAGGCGGGTCTCAAACCCGCGGGCTCAGGCAATCCACTCACCTCAGCCTCCCAAAGCGCGGGATTACAGGCTGAGCCACCGAGCACGGCTGGCATGCACTTTTCAAGGGAGCATGGTAGTGACAGCCTACGACTTGCACTAGCTGTCAGTTGGACTTCCTGAGGCAGCAGCATGGGCGTGGCAGCAGTGGCAGTCCTGGGGAGGTGGCCTCAGTGCCAGCGAAAGGCCCATGGCAGCCATGGCGTCTCCCTAGCCACCTCTGCAGTGAAGTTCTGGCACCACTCCTGAGAGGCTTGTCAGCCCGGCCCTCCCAACACCCTTCCGGTACATTCACTCCTGCTCTTCGGAGTTGGGTCAGCAGCCCTGTGGGTCCTGGGGGTCAGGTGATGGGCTTGGGGGACATGGGTCGGTTTTCCTCAGGGTATCTGGAATCCCTGGAGAGAGTCCTTCCTGGGGAAGTGCTGAGCGTGCCCTACGAAAGACTGGTTCCTTCCATGGAAGGAATGGGCACTGTCTCTTCAATGGCAGAGCGACACCCAACCCTGCCCACTCCCTCTGCATATGGGACATCTGAATAGACCATGGCTGATCCAGAGGCAGTGGAGACCACCCCGAGGCAGAGGGCAGAAGTCTGCTCAACTGCTGGTACTCCCGTGGCTTCTGCTCCCCCTAACAACCAGTCTAGGTCATGCTACGCCAGCCTTGGAAGACACCATCCCTGTCCCTACTGGGGGAGTGCCTACTGCCTCCCTGCTCATTCTGCAGGCAACAAAACAAGCTGGAGCCCGTCCTGTGCCCCAGACCAGGTGGTCAGGGCTATTGGGACTCATCAGGACTAGAGACCCGTCAGGGGCGGGAGCTCAGGTCCCCAGGCACCCCACACTGCTTGGACAAAGCACTGGTGTTCTGAATGCATTGTTCACCACTGACCCGCTTCATCTGATTCCTACAATAGGCCCATGAGGTTCGAATTGCTTATGGTTTTCCAGATGAGAAAAATGAAGTTGAAAAAAATCGGCTTTCGTGACCCGCCTGGGCAACTTGGCGAGACCTCATCTCTACAATAAATAAAAAATTAGCCGGGTGTGGTAGTATGC